>NW_018020658.1:355803-470936 GCF_002006095.1 Pseudomyrmex gracilis
ATAAAAATTATCCCAAAAAATTCTACTCCGTATTTTGGATTGGAAAAATCGCGGGAAACTTTTTTCCCCACACATAGACAAAATAAACGTTGTCTATGTAACGCATTCTTGGTGCTCTGCATCTCTCTCTCTTTCTCTCTCTCTCTCTCTAATCTGGTCCAGTTGCTAAAAGCGTCGCATTAACGCTCTTGTCCAACTCCTACGGTCCATAAAGCTTCCTTACGGTGCACAGAAATGTATTTATCTTCCCGCCGAGAATAGCCGCTTTGATCCGCCCAACCATCGTTCTCGTAAGCGATTGACACATTTTGAAATTTTTGTTTTTTTTCTAATCTCTCATTCAAAGTCGGCATGGACAAAAGAGGTAAATAACTTTGGTCGTAGACAAAAGACCCTTCCCGCCTCGTCAAAGAAAACGTGCGTTACACATATATACATTTGCGTAACGGAATTGGTCTACTGACTGATCGTAACGAAACGAAAGTCGAAAAAATATGCGTGTCGCACATTTCTTAGCGCGTGAAAAATCAGATTTTCCGGCCTTCGATGTGCGCTTTTTCTCGTTTTTCTTTTTCTATGCGATACGGTAGTTCTAAAAAAAACAGAGCCGTGCATGCAAGTAGCAGTTTTATGTTCACATCGCTTCGCGAGACACCTGACTATAACGTCGCTTACTTACGTCATCAACAACAACGAGACAAACGCCACATCTACGTGGTTCCTCATTACGATAATTCGAATAACAAAAAAGGAAGTCGACAATTACCGCCTAATATTATCCGCGTCGATTACATTGTAAAAAAGACACGTGTGAATTTGACACGTGCGATTACATTAGAAGAATAAAAATATCAATATTACACACCACAAATTACACGATAGATTTACTTTTTTTTTTTATTATACATACATTTTTTACGCGCGATCTCGACGACGGAGATGACTACGGGGGGGGAAGTCGGTGATTGCCGCTTTAGCAACATTTAACAATTTTCGATTGTTATCCATCGTGCGCGTAATTTCCGCAATTTAATCTATTAATCAATTAGCGTAGTTGCACAGTTCCGATTCTTGTGGTTTCATTGCTTAATAACGGTAAATACAATAGATAGATACACGAATATATCATATACGTAGTGGATAAATAACTCGCTGGCAAAACACATGTCCGCGACACGGATTTCAGAAAAAGGATTGCGTAAGAAACCTCGAGACGCTAATTAACGTGAATCAGAGAGACGCGGATTCGACGCTATTGTCATGCATTTTAATCGCAGCCGTATATCGAGGTTAATGAAATAATATCTTTAATATCTTTAATTAATAAACAACGATACGTTCGGAGCGATTTCTACTTACAACCGAGAAAAACGCGTCGTCTCACTATTGTCTCGCATTGTTTCGCTTGCTTTTGCGATTTCTTTATTTTTTTTCACGGTGCATATTTGTTTATCATTTTTTTTTTTATATTTGTGATGATATTTCGTATATTTTGTTTCATTGATAGAATTGTTCTTGTTATCTGAAGATGGCTGAAATAAAGTCGAGACACGTTTCAGGGTAAAAGTTCACTTTATTTGACACTTTGACCTGGCCCCCAGCGCTTCGCTCTTTTCTCATTTACATAATTTGCATAAACTTACACTTTGTTACGTATCGCGCGCTTATAGCGGCGTTTGGCCTCTCTTGCCTTGTATTATCGTTTCTTAGCTTTAATTAATTATTTCAAGCTTTAATTAGCCAAATTGTCGCGGATACGTATACATTTGTTCTCATTTTGTTCTTTTTAATCGCAGGACCCATTCCGGGATGCAAGACTTGCACCTCCGCCGAGATGACCTACTGCAAGGACGGTAGCGTCATCAACGATCACTGTTGCTGCGAAGGTAGCTCCAACGGTACGTACGTACACACGTTCTCGCCATGGATCTTTAGAAAATAACAATAGGATCACGAGCTCAAGAGCGAAGCTCGTAATCTGCATCACGAGAAACAATAATTCAAACGGGATACATACAGGCGGTTGTAACGAAGCCGATCGAAATCGGCTTAACCTTCCCGACGCGCGCGACGGGAAGTGTTTTCCGTCTCTCGTCCTTCGTTTGTTCACGCGCGAACGACAAATCTCTCGCGAGCACATACCTGCCTGCTTGTCTATCTGAAAAACCTCTCGGTTTCCACTCGGCGAATTTGTGCGTGAACGATTGACCGTGACGAGCCGAGCGATCGAGCGAGCAAGCGAGAGAGCGAGCGAGCGAGCGTAATGCTTATTGTGTAACGGCGACTTCACGGAAATTTAGAGCAACGGCAATGATAGCACGTCGCAATTTCGCGATTCGCACAATGGCGAATCGCGAATCGCCCGGCGCCGCACGTAACCGCAATTATTTTTAGTCGATACACACCGGTGCGCGATGACGTTGCGCCGCCGTGCGTGCGAATATTAGCTTATTAACCCTCGCGGAATCGATGAAACGCTTTTGTTCGTGTGACAAAAAAAAATATTACTTATTTTGAATATCGAATGCTGTTCGGTGGTCATTTGTGTGTTTTCGGTTTTTTAAAAATTTAGTTAAATAATAAAAATTTCTCTTTAAAAACGAAGAAGGAACGAACAATATTGAAATAAACAATATTTCGACGATCGGAACGTGAAGATTATTTGTCGAGATTTTTTTTTTTTTACAAAAACTGTTTGGTAACGTTTCCTTCAGCGAGACGGAAGGGCAGTCACCTGTTCAGGAAATCATTGCTCGTCGTAATGAGTTATCCTTGTCTTCCACGTGCGCGATGCGCGCGACCACGCAGCGTCTCTACCGGGTGATTCATTGTCGCGAGAAATTTTCTCAAAAGGGTCGCTCATTAGCATTCATTTCGCAGTTTCTCGTCGGTCGGGACTATCGTCCATCGACCTGAAGTCAAACTTTGCCTGAACTTTTAATTAGCTCGTCGCGCGTTCGATATCGTTGGTCGATACGCGTTCGGCGCGTTGAGAAATGTCTTCCGAACTCTTCGTTTTTGTTTTTTTTTTTTAACGTACGAAGAGGAACCAATTCGGACGTCACAAAAAACAAACACATAAATTTCTCTTCCCTTAAAAAAAAAAAAAAACGAACATCTAACGTCATTGTATCTCGAATGCGCGTGTAGATTCTTCACGACACGAAGCTGCATTGCTGCACGCAGCGACTACGCGCGTGGAATTCGTAAAATTTTGAATCGCTTTTCGATCGCTCGTTCGTGACTCGACGCTCGCTCGTTCGATTCTTCGTACGGTTTTCCAACTAATTCGCTTGCGCGTGATTTGGAAACCGGTTTTTTTTATTACCCGGATTTTTCACGGTCATTCCCCGAGTTTTCCCTGCTTCTGTTCCGTGAGACGTCGAAATTTTAAGAGAACGCTGGATCCGTTTCCAGCATCCTCTTAAAAAAAATGTTGCTCGTTTTTTTGTCAAAAATAAACACGTTGAAAATTCTCCGATCCTATTCGCTATGTAAATTAATCGTTGATTCGTGCGTAGAGGAAACCGGTTACTTATATCGGTACTCATACATTTTACATGTAAAGTATTTACATGGGAAATGTCCGATGACTTTTATGTTTTTGATAAAGTGTCTTCTTGATATATCGGTAATAGTTTTTTACCGCGAATACCCACACTACGGGTGTTATCAATCAATTATTCAAACTAACCGATTAGATTAGATGGGATCGAGAAAAAATGAGGACAAAATTTGCGTGTGTGTTAAAGTGAGCTTATTCTTTCTCGTTCAGACACATATTTGTTTGCCTGTTGTTTTCAGAGGTGTTTCCCTTCGTCGAGCACACGTGTCGCTTGGGACCAGAAGAATGCAGGGTGCAGGCTGAGGACTGCGCGGAATACACGAGACTGCGGGAATGTTGTTGCCATTCGTACTTGGCCTCTGTCTGTAAGTTTTTGAACGATTCTAGAATCAAGGATGGCCAAACCGCGCCGCACGCGCACGTCTATTCTCAAAGACACTGTAAGACGGTATTTTGTTTTTTATTTTTCTGTCGTTAGAAAGCGACGAAAAATATTTTCCGCAGCTGTAACACATTGTTGTTATATTAGTATTTTTATTAGTTTACATTCATTGTGTATACCTTAATTTAATTATTTATATTAATATTGTGTATTTTCTGTTACACAAATATTGGAAACATGTTCTGCATTTCGCTCATCACCTGTTGTGTTCGCAGTAACATGATCGTGTAAATTGTTAATTAATATTATTTTTAATTGAAACGTGTTTTTTCTTGCAGGGAAGTATGAAGCGACCGGCGGAGGTTCGCGCGTCAGCATGTATCACATAAAGTTCCTGACGATCTTGACGGTGCTCATGACGTTACATCAATTGTTGATCTAAAGACAACACCAATATATAAATATATATATATATATATTTTCTATATGTTAGTGATTGTTTTTACAAATTATTTTTGCATCGAGACGCGGAAGAGACTGGAAAAGTTTTGTAATTAAATACAAAAAGAACAGTTAATTAATGCAACTAAGAATTTTAATCTCCTTATTTTTTTAGTGTAAGATCGCGAAACATTGTGCACAAATAAACCGTTTTGTGTTAATAAATTATATGTATGTTTGTAAATGAAATCTATGTGTAATTTTTTGCACAGGAAATTTGTAGAGTCTGACTATGTGCAAATGAATCTTTATTTTTTCGTATTTTTTTGGAAAAATAAAAATACGAAAAAATAAAAACTAAAAAGAATAAAAGAATACTTCGTATTTACTTTGCATTTTTTTATTCTTTCACACATTTTACGAGCAAAATTTTTTTCAACTGACTGATTTAATTGTTATGTCGTCGTTTCTCAAGCTACGCGTCACCGAATTTTTCTCCCTTCTTCAACTTGCCATCACACACGAAGAGAAAGATGATCGTCGACCAGTTACAAGTAACGGGTACGTTGACCGCGTTCCACGAGGAAGACAAGACTGGCGGCTAACGAGTTGCGTAGATTTACGAAAGAAATCGAAGAAGTAGGTGCCGCAAACGCGATTCCGTTTCTCTGAAAAATTGTAACCTGGCAAGTGCAAAAGTGAGAGAAGCGCGAAAAAGTGACGATCCCGTTTTAGTTTTTCATTGAAAAATGTCTCTCGAAATGTATCTCCTCGTCATCGTCGTGTTGTTGCACTCTTGCGCGCTTAGCGTGTCTGGTGAGTCAATTTACTTGATAACTATATCACTGCGTGCCTAGGAAGTGAACAATTCTGGTTGTTATCGAAACAAATTTGTCACTTATATCAATAAAAATGTCTTACAAAAATGTTTTTTAATGCTTATTGTGTATGCTTTAGAATTTTTACGTTAATATCATAACTCTCGTAATATCATTTAAAGTTTATACATTATTTTCAGTAAAATGTAGGAAATCTTTTTATTTTTTTGATGTTTAATAAAAACATTATTCTTTGAATGTAGTATATTATGTTGCTCTTCAATAAAAAGCGCCTGACTTACTTCTTTCAGACAAGCAGGAAAGTGCGTATAATCATACGTCAGGAGCACTGAATTCGTCTCCAACACCTTTGCCGCAAATCAATATACGGCAGGCGATAAATTATCCCTATTATCCATTCAGACCACCGCAAAAGTAAGTTTTATTATTGTAACGTTTTTTATAATTTATTCTTATATGAATTTATAATATAATCGTTTTTGTGGTACGGTCAAATTCTACAGAAATTGAATAAAGGGATTACCATTACCGACACAAGTGACCATCTTTTGGTTCGATAAAATGTCGGTAGTATAGGCATTACATCTATTATTACGAAGTCACATTTGCATTAAAATAACAGACGTTTTTTTTTTTTTTTTTTTNTTTTGATCCTTGTTGTAATGATATGTAAATAAACGCGATCGGTCATACACCTAACACATCTGTCGACAATTAAAAATACAATGACGTCCGTCGTTATTTTAACACAAGTGTGACTCCCAGGTTTAATCGTAAAAATATTGTACAACGTACACGTAATCGACACTTTTTTTTTTTTTTATCTGACACTTCGCGATTACACACACAATTTAACGCACCTTTTGCAAAGAATTATATTTTCGTATATATATCTTTTTAGCAAATGTCCTTTGTGCGACAGTTCGGTTTACCCTTATTGCGGCGAGAAGTTGTTCCACGACGCTTGTTGCTGCACCGATTCCCATGATTTACCGTATCAATGCAAATTAGCGGACTGTCGATTTCTGCACGCCAACAGCTGTAAAGAGCATCGACTAATCGCCAACTGCTGCTGCAGCGACGATTATCGCACCGTCTTAAGAATTCTGGGCCCGGCATGAATATTAATTAATCATATCATACATCAAGTATAAATTTGTCGGCATGATCCGTTCAAAAAAAAAAAAAATATCACAGAATCAACTGCCATGAAAATAAAAAAAAAAAAGTTGTAATCCAACTCGCAAATAAATAAAACATAAAAATTGCAAATTTCAAATCAGCAAAATAGCTTTTTTTTTTTTTTTCACAGAAAGAAATCACAAGCGATCCTCAAACGCACCGTGTTCAGAGACAGATGGTGCGATCTTGATTCACGAAATTCACGATTGCGAAATGGCGTTTCTTCTATTTCGCAACATAAAAATTTCGCTGATGAAAGAGAAAAACCGCACGAACCTTGAGCGCGGACGCTCAACTGCGATCGAAATGCATCTCTTGTTCTGCAAAGCAACCGGTTGCTCCGTCGAGGTCACATCGAGGTTATACACGTGTCTGTAGCCCTTTGGATCCACGTGCACCCCCACCGCGCTTTCGCGCGCCGTCTGCAGTTAATTGACCCGCATTCTCGACGTTATAAACCTTGCCAAATGTCATGAACCAATGATCTCTTTAAGAAAATGTTAATTATTGCTAATCACACGTTTGAAATAAAAACAATCGAACTAAAAACATCCTCCGGTAATCTCAGATAGGACATTGTTGTCAAAATTTAAAATTAATACAAAGTAAAAACTTTGTAAATTTGTTTGTTTGTTTTTTTTTTTTTTTCACATACTAAATGTCAACCGCGCTTGTTCTTGTTAACTTTCTTTTGGAAATTTCGATTGGAAAAAAAGAAATTTTTTAATTACAGATTCTTATATTGATCTGTTTTTTTAACTTCAATTAAAAAAAAGTCCAAACTTCAAGAGTTCAAAGAACAATACTTTCATTAGACGTCCATTAGACGTCGCGACAGCTCTTGTGATATCTAATAAATATGTCTGATGGAATTTTTGTGTGGGAAAGAATTTCTTCTTATTAGAGTAAAAGAAAACTAAATGCGCTCAAATAATTCAACTTACATAACGCGACGTGACGTATTAAAGATAATAATTTTATTTAGAGAGCCTGTTACTACCAAATCACGTGACACATCTTATATCGTCAAATTGCAACTGAGTGACAACACTCTAACAATCACACCGGCGACTTTTTTTTTATGATGGATCGTTCGCACGTATTTCAGCGAACGATAAACGGATATGCGTATTTATGCCAATAAATAGTTATCGTATGATTACTAACGCGAAGACGAGACGAAATCAAGGTCGTACACGTGTCAGCGATCAAGAAATGGTCTCGTCTAAGTTTTACGTGTGCATCATCACATTACATTATTCTATGTAGACACTTCTCGAGAGAAAAATTACATAAAGAGAGGTATGTACGCGACAAGAAAATTTTATAATACTGGTTTATCGAAATTTACACATTTTTCTCGTCGCCTTATTGAGGAAAAGATTGATAATTTGCATAGATTTTTATGCGCATCAGGATGTTATAAGAATCGTCTTTCCTCATTGAAGTGACAAAAAGTTCTTGACTAAATGATAATTAAAAATCAAAAAAAGGTCATAGAGCATCACAAAGATAATGAATTTATCGCTTTCAACACAGTGTTATCGTTTACACATTCTCAAATTCCTAATTATTAGGTTAATTACGTAAATTAAGAAAATTAATCCGAAGAGACTGTAAGATAAATCAGAGAGGAGAGAGAGAGAGAGAGAGAGAGAAAGTTTGAGATAATTTCAAAACAACTGACTGGCAGTGAAAAAAATCTGCGTATCAGGCTCCGCAAAAAGTTACATCTTAGGAGTTAAAAGTCGCACAGGTAAACTTTTAAATGCTTATTTATTATCGAGAAAATATTTTTTTCTCAAATATGTTATCAATAACATCGCTCTTTTAAACAACTGTCTGTCATGTATCTGTTTGCAACGTTTATCGTGTTTACAACGGAAGAACCGAATTCAAATATAATCGTTAACAAGAGCGGTTTCTCTCGGAAAGACACATATCGTCGTTGCAACATTGTTACAAAAACTTTGCAGTTATTTTCAATCGATCAACAGATTCAACGTGAATGCAATACAAATTTCACGCGGTCCGTACACAATGCTGCATAAATATATTATAATATATTTTTTATACACAGAGTATATATTTATAATATATTTTATTTTTTATTAGATACTGACCGAGTGTAAAGTCGTTTACATACCCACGTGTACGAAGAACGAGAGGGAAAGCGCACCGACAAAAGTTGCAGAGAGTGAAATCAGAGCGTCGCAAACGAGTTAAGAACGTGTTGCTTAACGCGCGTATTGAAGTTTAAGAAAATTTGCGCTCTTTTGCAACTTTTAACTTACGACTCGATTCAACGTTTGACGGAATTGCTCTACAGTTTAAAAAAAAAAAAAAACTCGGTAAGAACAAAATTATAGATTCGATAAACAAATAAATGTTGCCTGTCACTCTGATAGGAAACATTTAAGAGATTCTGATATTTGATATTGTTAAGAATTTACCGCTTATCAAACATTCAGATCGATATTGTCGCCGCGCGTGTCGACGATACACGTGTCGAGAATAAATATTTTGCATGAATATATTGCGAGAGAGATTATTATTAGATACCAAGTGCGGCGAGAAGAAATTTAAATATGAGTACACAAATAATCGTCATACCACACACGTGCAAAATTATACGTAGCTTGCATAACTTTTTTTTCAAAATAGAATTTATTACGTCAAACGAAGTGGGATAATAATTAATTTGTCGATTAATGAAAATTGCTTGCACGTGTGTGCGTGTTGATAAACATCGCATTTGTTATTCTTTCAAAACATAAAAAAACACGTGACATAAAAACGTTTTTTCGTTCATAAATATTTAATTCGATAAACGATCAACAAAATGAAGAAGATCAGGATTCGGTTTCAAGATTTTTCTCTCAAATCCTTGAATGTCACACTCGAGTATTTCTTCAGAGAGAACTTTATGTGTCCACAAAATATATTCCGGAAACCGGCGTCACGTGAAGATGATTCAGGTCCTTGGCTGCACGTGACTGCAGATCGAAGGTAATAGTTAAAACTGATTTAAGTAAGAAATGAAATATATTTAACCCCGATGACGCGCATCGAAATAAAGAAAAATACACTGTGATATAATTTCAACGGATGCGTAATTTGTTATCGTTGTTATACTTGTGCAAACCGTCAGCGCGTCACGTCTATCACCAGATAATTGTAAATGACGGGAGAGACACGTGCGGCACGAAAACGCATGAGAATCAAACAAAGAGAGAGAGAGAGAGCAAGGAAATTGACCACAGGAAATTGAAATGTGTAGACAACTGGTCTAATCCGTCAAAAATCTGTAGAAGAAAAAGAATATCGCTATTGTGAGAAAGGTGTCCATAAGCCGAGAATGTTGCCACTTCGAAACGCAAATCGTAGCCAATCGGTATTCAAGATCAAAATCACGTCTTTTTTATTCTTTTCTCATGCAGAGAGTATTGAGTTTTAATTTTTATTGTAAACGGGGTTCCGAGTTCAAGTCACATTCTATACAAGAGACGAGCGGACAAAAAGAAGAGTCACGAAGAGAATAAGTTTATGCAAACAATTGATATATTCTTATTTCTTCTGCGTCCGATTTTTACGTATAAAAAAAAAAAAAAAAACAGAGATGAGATAATTTCAGAATTTAAAGCTTTAAAAAAGCAAATCAAGCTATAAATAATAAATAATTAAAAACAAATATACAAGACCGAAGTCTCAAGATTAAAAAACATAGTAACAATCAGGTCATATACAGGGCAGTAGGTCACGATAAAACACGGATGATAATAAAAACATTGGAAGATGATAAAATACTTATTAGCAATCATGTATTCTCGAGACGTTGCATTTCGCGGTTAGTTACTTATTTTTTATTATTATCAGTCCTTAACTTCTTTTTTAGATTATACGTGGAATTTGTTTATTCCGTGAAATATTTTTCCCAACAGCGCGAGATTCCGATCATCATCTTCGAATCACCTTACACCCGAGTAACGTATTTTTTTTCTCCTCTTCGATTATTCTTTGAAAAAAAAAAAATAAAAGAAATTTCAAATAGGATGATAACAATGTCGCGCGCGGTGTTGCGTGCAAAAAAAAAAAAAAAACGAGAAATCTGACTGATGATTTCAATAGCTAACGATCAGATGCGCGATACCCATTCACATGATAATAAGTAACTAGCCGGATAGTAGCGCGTGTAGCTTTATTGTCAATTGTGTCATAATCGTCTCGCATAACGAGAATCTTTCCTGTTACGTGTGATATTATCCATTTCGTTGTAAACAATTTTTTGAATTTCTGGAAACAAATTGTTTCGCGAAGTTCTTGACATATGTTTCGACGAAAAGTCGCACGAGATTCGAAAAGAATCGAAATTTGTTTGCGGAACGTATAAATGTAAGATTTTTTTTTTCGGACATATATAAATTTATATTACAATAATTTATGCAAACTCTTGCAAATTTATATCGCCGGCTTGATTAGTTTCCTTAAATACAAGCCGTTGTGACGTATAAAAAACAAAAAAGCTGTTCATTTGAATTTTACATAAGTGCGAAAGATCATAAGTTTATTTACGAGAAAATGAGTCATTAATGTTGACGTTTATGTAAGATATTCGCGATTCATAATGAATATTTATGCGTGGCAAATAAAAAAAAAAAAAAAACACAACAACAGATAAACGTCGATACAATGCGATTTAAAACGATCACTTCAATGTGTCACGAAACTTCAGCTCTTGTAACAAGTGTATTGTATTGAAATAACTCGCGATAACCTGATTTTTTTTTTGTAGATATCTCTTTTCGAATTACGAAATTGAACGCGCATACTTATAAAATACACACGCGTGATTGACGCAGTTCAATATCGGGGAGAAACCATATATTTTACATGTATCGCCGCTAAATATTTTTTCAAACAATTTATTGATGCACATAGGCTTAGATAAGGTAAAGATAAAAATTATAACATCTGTGTGCAATTTCGTAAGTAATACACACTCTCTCTCTCTCTCTCACTCTCGAAATTTTTTGAATTACATGATAAATTTTAATGTATCGATCACGACGGCGATCTCAGGTAAATTGATCTCTTATTTGCTGTCTGACGATTCCATAATAAATATATACAGGTTGCACCAATAGTGCTCGTCGACGTGATTTACGCGTCTTCTATATCGGAAATAAAAGAGAAACCACATTATCACGCGAATAAATCAGCGAAATGATCGTCACTCATAAACACACGTGCGAGCTCGCATTTCTTCGGAAGAGATGCGAGATAAAAAAAAAAAAGTCCTCTTATTCGAACTGAATTTTTTCTTAGTCTCCGATACTCGGTGATACGTGACGATACTCTCTCGCGTTTAATAATTTATCGCCTGTGACGGGGTATCTTACAGCCGGAGCGGAGAAGTGTAAATGGTCGCAATCGCGACTGTCACGAGAGAGAAGGAGTCGTTTCCCTTCCACGCGCGCGTTCTCGCTTTTAATCTCCGGCGATCAAAGCGAGGCGGCGCATGAAGGAACTCCGCCTTGTTCCTCGAGCGATGCGATTCGATTTTTCAGTATAACAGAAGAATTTCCTATTGTCTATTCTCGGCTTGTGTTTTTTTTCTTCTTCCAAATCAAGGAAATCTCGGAATGCGCCAACTGTTTCGAGACTCACTAGAGAGAGAGAGAGAGAGAGAGAGAGAGAGAGAGAGAGAGAGAGAGAGAAAGAGAGAGAGAGAGCGAGTTGTCGAAGATCTTCCGCGGAGGGGGCTTCCGCGCGCTCTCTCGCGCGTTCTTTCTCTGTATTCTTGTGAATTTGCTACGCGCACGCCGTGACGTGGGTGTGTGAGTGTACGACGACAGTGACAAGCAATGTATCGTGGTAAGGTCGAAGAGAGTGCCACGGAGAGATACAGGGATATGGTCTAGCGCACAGGATACCAGATGCTGTTCTCTCGTGGTTCACGAGCCACCCCGATCTTCTCGCGATTCATTGCTCGTCGCTGGGCCACGTGTTCACACAGATTTACACACGCGAGTGCGTTCTTCTTTCTATTGGCAGAGAAGTTAATATAAGAGCGATCTCCTTCGTCGCGATTACGCATTGTCGTTCGGGAGTAGACGCCGCGCGACGTCCGTCGCAACATTGTGCGTGTTTTTCGGGGTTGAAATCTGACAGAGATTTGCTAGCCGCGCGAAGACGAGAGACACACACTGCACCTTTTACTTCCGTGTCTCTGCGAGACACCTCGGGAGTTCTACGCTCGACGCGCTCGAGATCGCGACGTCCTTTGAGAATCGTTCCCAGAAAATCGACGCTAAAACAAACTTAGTAGTGTAAGATTATTATAGATATATTCTTGTCCGCGTGTCCGGCGAACCGAACGGTCGTAAATGAGTCGCTGTGTCGGAGTCAAAATTGTCGGAGCCGTGAGGACAGTTGCCTTTGGTTCGAATCGTGAAAAGAAAGATAACATTGAAACGTTTGTTGTGTGAAATTTGTCGGTCGTGTGTCGTGTTGATAAACGTGTCGGGAAGGGAACAAAAGACAAGGTGACTGTCTGCCGATCTTTATTTGTAGTTTCCCTTTCAAATTATTTAACTGTCGTATCGAACATTTTGAGAAGGTCGAGAAGAATATCTATAATAATCTTACAGTAGGGATCATTACGTACGATCGCAGCGTGAGACGCGCATCGCGTCTCCTTAACGAGATTTTCGAGTGGGATTGTTTAGAAGTCGATTTTGCGTATTCGAGTGCGCGATTTGCATGAATATTATTACACAAGATTTACGAATTGTCGCGACAGATATATAAAACAAAAAAAAACGTTGTCGTTGCAGATTCCATTGTTCCTTTCCTTGAGAAGAAGTTGAGATCCGTATCGTGGAAGAGCATCGAAAATTCCAAGACTTCAACATGCCTGACGCATTAGTCTCCCTGATGGACGGATCCTGGCCGACCGTCGTCCTTTCGGGCTTGTGTTTGGTCCTATTTCTACCTGTGGTGTTGGCGCGAATGAAGTTTCTGCGTCCCCTGAAAGATATACCCTATCCCACAGCGTTGCCCATCATCGGCAACGCCTATCAGCTCAACTGCACGCAAGAAGGTAAGTAGTAAGTTCGCTCGCAAGTTTTCACGCGTTCAAAAAAAAAAATAAATAAATAAAAAAAAAATAAATAAATAAAAAAAAAAAAAAAGTCTCGCAACAAGACACCGATCGGCGGTGACCCATATTTCGCAATGCGAAACACAACCAATACATAACTGTCACCACCAAAGATGGATTGTTATTAGCAATTGACGTCTCTCGCGATTTTAACAAAAATGTGTTCTTTGTTTTTTTTTTTTTTTTTTACACTGGCAAAATTAAATTTCCCGTCTTGATTTTCTTTTAATTTTGCGCCTTCGTTTTTTTTTCTGAATTTATTTTAACGTCTAAACATATATCGAGAAGGAGCAAGGACATGGTCGAGAGATGTAAATAAACGTTACTTATATTTTATGTATTATACATTTTAACACATTCGTTTCGCCGCATAACCTTTTGATCTCTCACTATCCGATTGAGATTTCGTTAAAAACTTTGCGAGCAAACGAATCACATTGAAATGCAACTTTATTTTTAGTTATTGTTTAGGCGCTTAGACTTAAATATATTAAGTCTAAGAGAAAATTTGCACACACATATAAAACGCGGATATAATGATGTAGATATACTGCTCGTTGTCATTTTATCGCGCAAACAACACAGATATACAGTAGTTTTCTATTAAAAAGTCCGTCTTCTCGTTGTGTCTGCACGAGTTTGGACGCGTGTGCTTATTTTTTCTTTATTTATATATATATTTTTTTTTTAATGCAAAGTTTTGACGTCACAGTTCATAGATCATCGTGATACCGTAGTGAAAAAACGACATGTAAATGTCAAGAGAAGAAAATGTCAAAACTCACCTCTTAACCTCGGCTTCTGTCGTCGAAGGAGATCGTGCTATTTACAAAGAGAAATAGTTATTATCGCATATTAAAGAACAAAAGAAAAAAAAATTCAAAAAGTTTTAAAAACCTCGTGAAAAGATTGATCAAAATAGAAAAGGGCGAATACGAGGCAAAACACAGGATGTTGGTGTGAATCAGCAAAATTTATTCAAATGCCAAACGTTTAAACTATTGTTCGTTACTCACGGTACAAAATGTGTCGATGTGCTGCCTAATTTTTAATTTTTAATTTTCATTTTGTTGCCACTGATGAAAATCAAAACTTGTGATCGAAACGTTTGGCATTTGAATAAATTTTGCTGATTCACACCAACATCCTGTGTTTTTGCCTCGTATTTGCCCTTTTTCGTATTTTGATCAAAAAAAGAAAAAACGAATTGTAAATATTCTTTCGCTCGCTTTAACGAGAACTTTGAAAATTTGGTTTTCGGCAAAGAAAATTGTCGAAAAATTAAATAAACATCTTTATCTCATAGATGCGAGTAAAAAGCGTGACATATAAACAAGCGCGATCGCTGTTAACACACGTTGTGAACACAACAATGTCGTTCGTGTTTGGGCGACGGTTTCACTCGTTTAAGCAAATCAAAATTTGCAAAGATATTTAACATATAACGCGAAAATAATAATTTGAACTCCGCAGAAAACATATCCGATTTGTACCGTTGAACGTTGAGCGTGTTAAAAGAACACAAATATCGAAGAAAGCGAACATTTAAAAATAGAACGCGACGAGTTGACGTAGATCACGTTTGGCAAATTTTACTCCGTGCGTAGAAGACATCTGTTCAAATATATAGGTCACCAATATAAGTCACTATGTTATCAGCAAGATCCGCGTTAAAAACTGACTTGTGCAATTTTTTTTTTTTTTTGTTTTTAAAATAACGCAATCGTGAATGATCGGTAATCAAATTGCGATCGCACATCGGATAATTAATCTGCTCAATCGTCGCATTATACGACGGTGACGTTGTATCGCTTCCGACTAATTGTTGCGCACACACTTCCAATTCGCGACTCATCATCGATAAACAAGTGAAAATATCTCATTTCGCCAATCATATTTCGCGCACGCACGTCACACATGCACGGTTATGCAACACGAGAGAAAATCGAAAAAAAAAAATCGTAAATTTTTCAGCGAACGTATTTCGTCAGATTCACAAAACCTATCCGATAACGTAACGACCTTGATGTTCCTCGAAAGTCGCGCGCACACGGATGATTGTGCAGCTCGGTGCAACGGTATTGGGGCCAGACACGTGCCACGCTCTTATATAGCTTTTGGCGCCACGCATCGGACTAACAAAGAAAACGTGTGCACTTTTTTTACCTGATCGAACGCGCCTCATGACTTTGGCTGCGTTTATTTGCCATCCAACGAAAATCTAGTTCACGTCACAGATGCGATTACAGATTTTTATCCGGTATATCGGAACGCAGTTTGTATTTCTTCGTAAAATGTGACGAAGAAAAAAAAATTAAATTTATTGACCGACATTGACTGACTTTATTTCGGCCAAAACGCTTCGGAGGAATTTTTACACGCGCACCGCGTTGCTTTTTTTGCAATCATTTATATAATATCAAAGCATAACTTTCTCGCGCGCTGAAAAAAATGAAAAAAAAAAAATTAAGAGAAAAAAAGAGAAGAATAATAATTCGCGCGATCGAGATGATAATCGTCGAGGCTGTGCGACGAAAACGGAGAAGAAGAAGAAGAAGAAGAAGAAGAAATTGAAGAAGAAAATGAAACGGGTCGAGGTCGTTCGGACAGTCTGAATTGACGTAATTGCACGTGGTGATTTCAGGCAGAGTTTTACAAGACGCATATTCTTTCCCTCTCTCAAATATGATAATATAAAAGAGAAAACATCGACGCGGAACATCTCCATAACAAGGCGAGAGATGTTTCTCGTGTGTCTGGCGACGAAGTTGTCGGGGACTTCATTGCGATCGAACTCTTTTGTCTGCTCGAAAAAAAAAAAGAACGAGACGCTAGAACAATCAGAGTTTTGGATGCGTGCCTAAGTCTTAGCACATCCGTCAGTTCGACCGGTATTATGAAAAAAAAACGTTTTTTATTTTTTATAATAAATTTTCAATTTTTTTAATATCTGAAAATAACTTTGTATTATTAAAAATATAATTAAAACAGTTTTCCGTCATTTTGTGACGATTGTCTGATTGTTCCGAGTGTTTAATGCTAAGCCGACACGCGTCTCTGTTACGTTAAATGCGGCAATGCTAATTGAGCGTTACAGTATCGATATAAAAAGCGACATACTGATTAACACGACGCGATGATGCCATCTGCGGAAGTTGCCGTTCGAAGACTTGGCGAAGAACTAGCGCGGCCGTTATCGTCTCGCAATGTTCGCTCGTGTTTGCTTTCAATTTTTTTCGTGGGTTTAAATTCATTTAAAGATAAGTTAATCATACGGTTAACAAAGTCCCGTTATTTAAACGGTTTTTTTTATTTATTAACGCGCTCGCTCGCTTATTTTTACTTAGTTTGTTTCTTTGGATTCAATTTTTGTTGTATTTTTTATTTTTTTTTAACTTGGTTCTCATCTTTGTTTTATTCGTTTGTTATATTTTTTATATACTTCTTAGATTTTTTTTTTATAAAAGAAAAAGGCTTTTCCGTTGACAGATAAATAAGTACGGGAGTAATATGGTGTATTTATTTATCGCGACTCGTTTAGACAATTAACCTTACCGCCACGTCGCCATCGGGTGAGAAGGCTAATGGTTTTCAAAGCGCGATATTATTTTCTAATACGCGCTGTCTATATTATCTATCTATTAAGTTAATAACAAACTGCTCTAAACCAGGACACGAGAGGATAATTTTTTTTTTTTTTTTTTTTTTTTATTCAACGCGCGTGTATGTTTTGATCAGCTCTCTTATTATTATCAATAATAAGAACGCAAATGAGATAAATGCGTTTGAACTGCGAAATCGGTAAAACCGAATTTACGTCAGAGAGTCACTTGTCAAGATAAAAAAAAAACTTGACGAGCCGTGAATAGTCAATATTTTCATATTTTCATTTTGTTGTCAATTTAGTGCAACAAACTCTGTGAGACTTTTTCTCGATCTCTCACGAGAATTCTTACAAATCGATTTAGCTCTTCGAAGTAATTTCACCGTCGAAAGGCCCGGCTATATTACGCGCGTTATGTCACATTGTTGATCCGTTGATAATAACATAAAAATGGGAGGAAGAGAGAGAGAGAGAGAGACGAAAGAATGTCCGGTGCGCAAGAATAGAAGAGCTCCATACAATCGAAGGACGTCTGCCGTCTCGTTAGCAGTTCGTCAAGGTCGTCTTCGGCGTCTACTACTACCTTTTTCAGAACAACGTTTGTTTTCCTCTTCGTCTCCGTCCTCGTGCACGCAGTCCCGCGGTTGTGCGAAGTCCACGTGCGGCATAAAACACAACATGCAAAACGCTGTCTATTTTCAACCGGTCAACGTCCGGTTAACTACGCGCCGGCCGCTACAATTCGCGCGGCACGTGCAGCGATTTCTCGCTCCTTCTTATGCGCGTCTCTCTCTCTCTCTTTCTCCCGCCGTTCTCTTGATTGATCTTTCTTGGCTCTCTCAATCCCTCCCTTCATCTCTTCTTTCTTTCACCCTCTGTTTTTGTACTTGTCTTTCTCTTTCTTCGTCCGCACGCATTAAGGTTACACGCTCCAGTTTTCACGACGGAATAACTTCTCCGTTGTCTTTTATTTGTTTTGTTTCATAATAATCTGATGATGACGCGGAACGAGCGAAAGAAGATAAATCGACATTATTTTTGAAGCAACATATGCTCGATAAAAAAAAAAAAAGTGACATAGAGAGCCGGAGCTCGACTCTCCGAGCGACTTCGAAGCGAAGAGCGTTAATCGGAGAGAGTTAATTATAAAGAGTCCTTTATATGTACACACGCGATGCCGCGAGTTTAAATCCGAGAAACACTCTGCGCAGTAGAGCACATCGAGGACGAGACGACAAATGGCAATCGCGACCGCTTCTTAAAAATCAGATCGCGCGAAAAACGCATATCACGCGCATAAAAAATCGTTAATCGTGTTAACGATGAAGTTTTTCTCATCGGAATTACAAATCGCGCGGAGAGACTGAGGCTACGAAGGCAAGGCCTTGATTTACAAAGAGAAGTTCTATTCGCGAATCTCGATCACGAGATGTCGATCTCTGGAAAACGTTCATTCATCGATAACCGACTCGTTAGAGATCGACAAAAGCAAAAACTATCGTATAAACATACGTACGCATGAAATATTGCGAAATCATCATTTATCGTGAGTTTGAAGCTCACGACGATAATACTTTTTTTTTACTGATAAAGTAATAACATATGATTCACTTCAAACGCGATGTGTGTTTCATGTGTTTCTTCGAATAATTTGTATTATTAAATCGTCGGGTCGTTTTTTTGTTTCAGAGTTTTTCAAAAAGCTGACCAAGTGGGCCGAGAAATTTGGCGACATTTTTCTCATCTGGGTCGGTCAACGACCCTTCATCTTTCTCTACAGGGTAGAGGCGGTGCAACCTCTGCTAAGTAATAGCAACTACATCGACAAAAGCCTCGAGTATCAATATCTGAAGCCCTGGCTGGGCACCGGCCTGGTAACCAGCAGTGGTAAGTGATTGAAAAAAAAAAAAAAAAGCACAAAACCACATTACTACGACTAATAAAGATCAATAACCGTGCGTAATAAAAGAGACATCATGCTCGAATTTAAATGCCTACTTGTGAACACGGGAATAAGTTTTTGTTCATAACTAGAAAGAGATAGAAAAGGCGACAACTCGACGACAAAACATTGTTTACACAAACAACTTATATAAATATAAAATAAAATGTGTATATAAATCGAGTTTTAATTCGTCGAAATAATTTGTATCTGATTGCGGCAAAATTTTTTTTCTCGCAACATTAATGATCATATATCCCGTTTTTTCAAACATTATACACTTGCTATCGATCAGACGCTCGGGACTCTCTCAGTTTCTCTTTCTCTTTTTTACCTTGAGAGTTTAAATGGAAATTTTTTTGTCGTGCGAAATAAGGTTCAAGAGCTGTGTGTCGAAACGAGTAAAGTTCAAGTGTGAATTGGAGCAAAACAAATGGGAACGGCACCCAGATGTGATCACACAGGTGTAGATCAAAATTCCTACTTATCTAGTTGCTACGCGTAGTTGCAATACGTAACAGGAGCCGGGTACACATGTACCCAGTGAAGTGTTAGCAACCTTCAAACTACAAGTGCTATGATGTCAGAACTGTTTTCTGAAAAAAAAAAAAAAAAGATAAGACGGGTACGCATAGACCGCAAATCAAAATCAATTGTTAAAAACCGTGTTGCATGATTTATCAATCGAAGATATTTATCGTCATTTTGTTTTCACAGTTTTTTTTCACGTGTGCTCTTTGTTAAAATTATGTAAATATTTACTTTGAAAGACCGGCGTGTGCGTGCGTGGAAATCTTCTCTGCCCATATCTATGGCAACATTGTATTTTTAGAAAAAAAAAAAAAAAAAAGAAACGAAGATAAATTCATTTGATTTAAATTTCAACAGGAGGAAGAGAAATGCGTTTTAATATATTCTTATCGAAGAACGTACGTACACAGTTCGACTGACAACAACAGAGTTGCAAAGAGACTTGAAAAAAAAAAAAAAAAAGAAGCACACACATTAAGCAGTTGAAGAGAAGCAACATTTCAGAAAATATTCACATTACGTGACTTTTATCGCGACCCACTTCGCCGCACAAATGACAAATTACGCTTATCGATAGATAAAGTACAATATATATGTTATGATAATTTAGAAATATTTAAATAATAAAGACAGTTTATCTCTTTGTGCGTGTCAATTTGCTGGTACAAGATCTTTAATTGATTATCTTACAGCTAGATCATTTTCTCACGTTTAGCCTCTCATCTAATTAGAGAGGTATGGATTATATCTCGATCTGTGACGCGTATCAAGACATTGAACGGATTATATATTGAGAAATCCACTTCAGACGACCAAACAAATAAAAATCAAATGTGTACATATGAAAATCCGAAATAGAATCTTATCATTTTGCTTCAAGTTTGTTTGTCAGATTGTTTTTAAGAATGATCGTTTCAACTACATTCAGATCGTGATATCACCACTTGGTAACAGTGTTTTTATGTTTTGTTTTTATGTCCCCAATACGGGAGATCGCAAGTATCCCTTTACTCTCTCTTTCTTTCTCTCTTACGACTTATTCAACTTTACTCCACATATTGTGAAGTTGATCGAAAAAAATAAAACTAAACAAATCGTTACCGTTATCATTCGTTAAATTTTTTCACAAATTTTCTCTTAAACAAGAAATGTCCTAGGATATCCGGCAAGCTACTCTCGTTGAGACGCGTATGTTTTCTTTTCAATAGGTGAAAAATGGTTTTTCCGAAGAAAACTGTTGACGCCGTCCTTCCACAGCACCCTTCTCGAAGGATATTTGAAAACCGTGAAGGAAGAAGTAAAAGTGCTCATCTCTTGTCTTGAGACAGAGATCGGCAACTGGTTCAATGTGGTTCCGTACACAAAACGCGCCACTCTTGACATCATATGCGGTGAGTTGATGATAATCACCGCCATTATCTTCTTATACGTTATTGTACGATTGCACCGTTGATATTTTTAATGCGAATATAGCTCACAAAGTGAATGCGTCTTTAATAAGCTTTTTTTTTTTTTTCGGTTATTTGCATATAAGTCGCGATCTGCGGAGCTAGTCGAAAGCACTTAACGAACATTTTTTCTTGCATTTTAGATCGATGACGACAAAACTCTCCTGTTCGAGTATGTTGCTAGGCCGATAAAGCGATGATTCACGTTTTCTTTTTTTTTTTTTCTTCAGCTTGATTTTACACTTGAAGTTTTTACGCTTGCGGATTTGGCCACCAGACAAGGTCAAAATGGGAAAAAATTTCATAATATAAAGTTCATTAATAAATCATTTTTTCTACTGTCTCGCGCGCGCTCACAGACACTTCGTGTAATGATAAAAAACTAAACATCAAATCATCTTTGATGTTTAATTACGTAAGGATTCTCGAAGCAACTTTGTTCCCGACAATTTGTCTTTTTCTGACAACTCGAATCTTGGCGCGAAGACGATATCCGCTTGTTCGGCTATCTCGAAACTCGCTTTCGGACACGCGAGCTCGAACACGCACGATTTTCGAGATTTGGCGTTTCGGAAACACGCTCGAGATGTTTCAATCTTTCCATGTGCGCGAGGTCGAGGTCGAGCCGGCTGATTCATTTGTTTCATTATTTTCACAAAGCAAAAAAATATGGATATGTTTACCCGAATAAATACAAATACATTACACATTATTTTCTGTTTTGCAAATAAATCGATATACTAACATATCGATATTGATAATAATGATTATATTATATCGAATCATTAAAATTTTTTTATCGAAACCTAGTACGTCGATGATCCAAATCAACAAAAAAGATATGACGCTCCGTGTATTTTGTTTTTTTATTAGCGTGAATTTCCATAAAAAAAGTTTTGTACATTTAAAGCTGGTCGATTACCGGATTCTTTTGGAAGATCGTAACTTTCTTTTCAAATCTTAGACAAGTTTTATCGCTTAGGCAGGCGCCTATTAAACGCGCAAACACGCGAAGTATGCAGACCGTTGCGATACTACAATCTTTTTTTTTTTTTTTTTTTTTTCCAGATAGACTTTGAATCCGGACGTTCAATGGCAACCACATAAATTGACACATTGTTGCCTAACCATTTATGTAATATTTCAGTTTTTACAGAAACTTCTCGAACACTTTTTATCTTTGTTTGTTTAATTTTTTTCTTGATTATTGAATTTATGTCGAATTGACTGGAGAGCTCGTAGAAATTTCGCAAGTTTATATATATTGATATCCCCACAAAATATTGTATAATTATATATTTTACCACTTCTTTTTACACTTGTGCTTCTTTGACCGCGCGATCACGAAAAAAACACTTTTCTGTATACTTTTACGATCAATCAAATTCGTTTCATACTTCTTTTTATATAACACGTCAAATTTTGAATATGTATTACGCACGTACGAAAATAAACAAACGATCGCGCGATTATCACTCTCTTCGAGATTGTTTTAAATCATTAACAATGTTATTCGATAATTACGTTTTGAATAAAACGATTTAATTAACGCTGATGGCGTGTGATATTTTTTTTAACTTCACACATTAAAACAAAAGTTTTTAATATTTTTAATTTCTTTGATCGAGTTATTATTATTATTTTAGTTTTTTTTTTTTTTTTGAATATTATTGAAGTTATTTTTTATAATTTTACATTGCAGATACCGCGATGGGCTACAAGCTTAACGCTCAAAGAAATTCCAAGGACGAATACGTCGAAGCAGTGGACAAGTAAGTAAAGTTGATCTTTTACATACGCGCTGTTATTATTTTTTTTTTTTTTTTTTCACACGCGCGCGATGCTCATACGCAATTCGTAACACTGTACTTTGCACGGAGCGATAAAAAAAAAACGTTCAAATTGTTTTTAGAATTGCGTCAATTGTGCAAATGCGCTTCACGAACGTATGGGTGTCGTCCGATTTAATCTTCAAACTGACCAAAGCGGGAAAGGAGCACGATCGCTCGCTCAGAATCATTCACGGTTTCGTTGACAAGGTACGACGCGATTTCGAAGCCAGATATATAATCCAATTTTTATTTGTCGATAACGACCTGGCGATAAAAATTCTGGAAATTTTCAGGTGCTTGCGGAGCGAAAGGCCGCTTGGAAGCTCAAGCATGATGATAACTTCAACAAGTCCTCAACGAAGAAGAAGCAGGCTCTGCTGGATTTGTTGTTGAACATATCGGAGGACGGCGCTGTTCTTTCGGACGAGGATATTCGCGAGGAAGTGAACACGTTCATGTACGCCGGACACGACACGGTGGCCACCAGCATAGCTTGGTCGCTTTACGCGTTGGGACGAAATCCGGAATACCAGGTACCAACTCTCGCTACGACTCGAACAAAAGGCTTTACGGCCCCGCGCGTTTTAAGCAATCGATTGCAATTTTTTTTTTTTTTTTTTTTTTTTTTTTATTCAAAGTTACGTTTTCTTGAAGTTCGATTGATTTAACATCAACGCGTAACTTGTTTTTTGTTTTTTTGTTTCAGGAAAAGATCTTGAACGAATACGATGAGTTGTTGGGCAATGAGGAGATCACGCTGGATAATTTACATAAATTAACTTGGTTAGACGCGAGCATCAAGGAACAATGGAGGATATATCCTGTGGCTCCGCTCATCGCTAGGCAGATTTACACGCCAATTAAATTAAGTGAGTCGCTGTTTCCGCCGTTTAAACTTTTTCTCCGTTTTTTTTTTCTTGGTTTCAGTTACAACTCCTGTTTTTCGTTTTTCTTTGTTCTTTTTTATGTTTATGTCTTAAACAGTTTTTTTGTTTGTTTGTTTTAAGTTTGTTTTGAGTTTGAATCAATCGATCTCTCTCTCTCTCTCTCTCTAAAGATTGATTTCATTTTCAGTGGGCAGACAAATTCCACCAGGTTCGACGGTGCTCATTAATTCGTATCTGCTGCATCGCGATCCGCGCTACTTTCCCGATCCGGACGTTTATCGTCCGGAACGATTCTTGCCGGACAGTCCCAAGCTGCCGCCTTACGTCTTCATCCCGTTCAGCGCCGGTTCGCGCAACTGCATCGGCTGGAAATTCGCCACGCTCATCATCAAATTTGCCGTTTTGTCAATACTGAAGAACTTCCACGTCGAGTCTCTTGACAAAGAGGACCAACTGCGTTTCATATCCGAGTTGGTATTGATCAACGCGAACGGAATCCGTTTAAAACTTACACCGCGCGAAAGATATCCCGCAAATTAAAGTCGAAATTAAAAAAAAAAAAAAAAGATTCGATCTCGCTATTGAAAGACTCGCGTATATGCGCACTAGTGGTACGAAACGTTTTTCAGTTTCAATTATTAGCCAATAAAATAAAGTAAATAACAGAAAAGAGGTTTTGCATGGTGTGAGACAAAAATTTAGGAGTAGAACGTGAAAAACATTCATTGTCATATACTCTTTATTCAATCGGTGGATTGAATAAAGTATTCATTGGCTGGCGAATTGTTTGTGGCAAATCGCTAATCAACAATTGCGACTTCCAATCCTAATTTTCTAGCGTATCACACAGAAAATTCATTTTTTTTTTCAACCGATGATCATTCCTCTTTATTAATTAGTAGCGCATGTACATATATAAGCGAAATATTGATAGTAATCATTAATACGTGTGTTTAATTCAATGAATTGATTTTACACATATATATATATATATACATATATATATATATATATGCTTGTTTTAAAAGATAAGACACGATATAATTTTGTACTGTTATCTTAAAAAAGAATATAATCGACTTATTACAAATAAATATCATCCAATTATATAATTCCACTAAATATCATCCAATTATATAATTCCACTAACACAGTTATTCTAATTCTTACAATACTCCACACGCACAGCGCGCGATTTCTCAAAATATCTTACCTGATTAGATTTTGTGCAATATCCACCAGAGATTATTCAGTTTTAGAATATTTCTTGAACATCTATGCTGGGATGCTTACAGAGACAATAAAATTCTGACAATTTTCCAACATCACATTGCCGTCTCTCTGCTTCAGGGGGGAGTTTTTAAATATCTCTCAAAGACACGAGTGTTCGATTTCCAAGCAAACAAGAGAGTCTCTGGCGTTCTATTGATTCGTAGAACGCGCAAACGCGTGCGCTGCAAAATATTTAAATACAGCGCCAACTTTTGTCAGCTTGTACAGACTGCGTTCGGGGAGCGCACTATCAGCGCTGTTCAGCATCATTCTGTCTTTATTGCTCATTAGATGTAAAAGAAAAATAGAATTACGCAATAGCGCTGATAGTGTGCTCCCCGAACGCAGCCACACACATTGCCGTGATTAGGATTCTGGGTTACTACGGTCACAACAAGACACAAGGTAAGGTCCTAATAACCACTAGACGACCGAAGGTAGTTTCGCTTTTTTTTTTTTTCTTACGGGTCTTTA
Organism: Pseudomyrmex gracilis; assembly: GCF_002006095.1. Lineage (NCBI taxonomy): Eukaryota > Metazoa > Arthropoda > Insecta > Hymenoptera > Formicidae > Pseudomyrmex > Pseudomyrmex gracilis. The sequence goes on from NW_018020658.1 coordinate 381,365, forward strand.
ACGTACCTTCAGCCACCTGCACGGTTTTTGTTGGCTATATGACAAACACATTATCTTCTCTAATATTCTCGTTGTATTCTATACTCTCCGTTTTTCTTTTTTCCTCTATGCTGAATGTGAGGAGAGAGGATATGATGTGCAGTGGGGAGACTACAACCACGTGATACACGGCCGTCTTTTCACAGTAGCGTGCCCCATCTGTTGTCAAGACTCGTGCTCAAGGTGTTATGACTAAGATCGCCTTGTGGGAGGGGAATTTTAATTCGGGAATACACCCGAATTAATTTATTTGGAGGTCCCGATTAAGTTCGCCGATCAATCAATAAACTTGGTTGAAAGGGACCGGCCCGGAAAAATCCTTAAGGTGGTGAGTGCGGATTCGAGAACTCGGGACCTCCACAAGGTTCGCAGCCCCCTGCACTCAGGCCGCGAGACCACTGGGCCGGTCTACGTAGTTTCTTATGCATATATGTATACAAACCGCGGATTGTAAAGCGTACATAACGCGTACACAACGCGTAAGTCGCTGATAATTTGGTCGTGTGCAGTGCGTTGACGGATTAACGTGCGAAGGTTCTAGGTTAAGTTATATTATACCGTATCTGTGTTTTGATCAATAAAGAAAACCAAAAAGAAATGTCTCTCTCAGGTGGCACAATGCGGGCAACTATCGCGATCTTTTGCGTTTTCCTCGGCTGCTGCACCAACGTCGTCTTCTTAGAACTGCTTGTCAAGTGAGTAAAAGCTTCTAAATGACGACCGATGACTCGGTCAATTCGCAGTTACGTAATAAATACAGCGCTTTACAAGTATCTTACAAGAAAATTGCTATTTTTCTTTTTTTGTTTTTGTTTTTTTTTTTTTACAAAAAATGTACATAAGATGATAGTTTTTAAGAACAAAAACAATTTGTTTGTCTGTTGTCCGTGTGTACGTAAATCTAGAATAAAGTCTGAATAAAATCTGAATTTTATAAAATTCAATTGTAGAGATGATCCTGGCAGCGGAAACCTCATCACATTCGCACAGTTCCTATTTATAGCTATCGAAGGATTTCTGTTTACACACAAGTGTGGGACCGTTAAGCCAAATATAGGAATAAAGGACTATTTTGTTTTAGTTACAATGTTCTTTGTCGCCAACGTGTGCAATAATTACGCGTTCGATTTTAACATTCCTATGCCGTTGCACATGATCTTTAGAGCTGTAAGTATACAAGTGAGATTTTAAACTTTTGAAAGAAACTATGTTAGAACATGCGTTGCATTTTTCCAGGGTTCTCTCATAGCTAACATGATTATGGGTATTATTATATTGAAGAAAATGTATGCATTTAGCAAGTACCTGTCAGTATTTATGATTACTTCGGGTATAGCGATTTGCACAATTGTCAGCGGAAAGGAGATAAAGTCGCTGCGGCAAAAGAATGCGGACCAGGTGCCCACAACGCCGTTGGAGGATCTCTTCTGGTGGAGTTTAGGCATATCTCTGCTAACAATTGCGTTATTTGTGTCCGCCAGAATGGGCATCTATCAGGAAACGCTGCACAAACGATACGGCAAAAATGCGCGAGAGGCATTATATTATACGGTATAAGCTTTTTACTGTTTCTTTGTCGTGTTAAACATATCAACAAAAAAATAGGACACGAAGAAAATTTTTGATACAATTATGTGAAAACGTCTTTTCAGCATTTGTTGCCTCTGCCATTCTTTTTAACATTAGCACCCAATATTTACGATCATTGGAAGTTCGCGCTCGCATCGGAATCGTTGAAATTGCCTCTGCTCGGCTTACACATGCCATCGTTGGTCGCGTATTTGATTGGGAATATTTTAACACAGTATCCTTTTGTTATTACATTTTAGTATACTACATTATATACACACAAAGTGATAAAATGTAATCAATTGCGGAATATTGTCCTTAATCGCGGTTTTTCAGATACATGTGCATCAGTTCTGTATTCGTGTTGACCACAGAATGCAGCTCCCTCACCGTCACGCTGGTAATAACGCTGCGGAAGTTTCTGTCGCTATTGTTCTCTATAGTCTATTTCAAGAATCCATTTACCATATATCACTGGATCGGCACACTGCTAGTCTTCGTGGGTACGATTATATTCACGGAAGTGGTGCCAAAGATCACGGAAAGCTTGCGATCTGTATCCAAGACGAAGAAAACGGAATAAAAATTTAATGTAAACATTGCGACATAAATAAAACGTTTACATATATCATCACGTTTGCATATATGTTAAACGTAAACAAAATGTTTACGTTTAACAAATCATATGATATTCGAGAAAATTTTCTCTTACGCGCTTTTGTTCGTCAAAAAACAAATTGTCTTGAATGCGTTTAAGACCGAAATAGAATAAATGGTGCCGTCCGCGTTATTTTGTACAAATTTATAAAGCTTTTTTTTTGTGATATATTAATTCTACCTCACAATGTTAGATTTACGTCAATTCAAACGTGAATTTCTGTTTGCTCGCATGTAAAATTGATTGAGAAATCATTAATAAATGTATAAAAAGAGTCAATTTTAACGATGCAAGTATATTTCTGTTTTCATAATATATACTTTTTACAATAAATATATTTTCTTTTTCTTCTCTACCTAACAACAATTTAAATACAGCATCAGGTTACACAATGTTCGAGTGATCAACATACGTCGCTTAATTAGGCTCGTTGTTCGAAAAAGTTTGTTTTTCTCTGCAAACAGAAAAAAAACATTTAGCTTTAAAATTAAGAGACACGTATCTCACCGCCGGATCATAGCTTGGCACGCATGTAGAGGTCGTACGAAAACGAAATTTTTCTTCGTTTTTATTATCTATAATTTGAACTAAATTCCTATCTACGATGTACGAAAAAAAACTATGCACATAGTTGTGTGTATGTGTGAGTGTATACATTTGTGTATAAGTTAAATTGTCCGCATACGAGCCAGCGCTGTTTGAATGCTCACTAAAAACAAATGTCGAAATTACACAATTTCATAATATAAATGTACAAAAAGAGAATAAGACTAAATCTCAGGAAAAAATACATATCGCTGTTGTCGAACACAGCCGAGATATTTGAAAAAGAAAACAATAGATTTCTTCTTCTAAGCCATACTTAACACTAAAGTATTGTGATACTCGACTTTTTAGCGCAGTTTCGTATTACAATATTATTATAGATGCGTGATTATGTTGAAAGAAGAAATTAATTATCTTTTATAACAGTTATTAGTAAATTGGTCAACATACGTGTACATATTAATTTTTTGACTCGCCCTTGCAGTCGAGGTCTTTGTAAAAAAATATATAAAATATATATAGACGCAACGCTTGCCTCTCATCATCAATCTAAAACTCTAATTGCAAAAATTATTTATCCTCGAAATTAAACTTTGTCTAAAGCGTAATTCGAGTGATCCAAATTTTATTGGAACTGATATCCGTGTCAGCTCTTCCCCTCTATCTAACAAGAGAGACCAAGAATTGCAAGGGTAGGTCGCGTGAATACAATTGTAATTCGTTTATAAACCGAATGCCATTGCCGTCGTGTATATATAATAATATAAGCGCCGTGACGCGCTCGATTCCGATCGACAATCAATTTATTAAAATGGAAGTGACTCAGGTTTCTCTACGACCTTGAAGATATTGGACAGTTCGTCGACCAGAGTCTCGTATCGATAGGCCACCCGTATATCCGGCACGTTGGTTCGCGTGATATCGTTACCGGCAACTCCCTCCTTCGTGTAGTTCGGTCCCAGCCAGTACTGCTTGCTCTGTAACACAGGGGAACGGTTGCACGGAGAATGTTACGGGCGGTAAATCGCGTTGATGCGCGTTGAACAAATTTACGGAACAGAAGCTCGAGACACAAGAGATATTACAACGCATAAATCAGGAGTCATGAGGAAACGGCAAGTAAATTCCTTAATTGCACTTTATATGCGCAACACGCATATAGTAGCTGAATTACTTACCTTGTGCGGAAAACCGCTCATGAGAACGGAGTTACGTGCCAACTCACACATGTCGCACGAACTGAGCTTCCACACTTGGGCGGCAATACTGTATTCTTCCATCAATGGTTCCTATATATCATAACGTAACAGAAATATAACAATCATATATAATAACTATTACTTATGTTACGCAGTAATAAATTTTTTATTCGTTTTACCTTGGTAAAATGGAATTGAAGAGGGTCATCGGTAGACAAGCTTATACACAGTCCTCTGGCGAGATACTCCGGAAGCGGATTGCGATGATAGTTCAAGAAAAGCGAATTGTTACTGAGCGGCGACATCGCGATGCCGATCTGCGCCAAGTAGTACAGATACTGAAGTACGGGGACCTTCCTGAGCAGCAAACCGTGCGAAATATTCTCCGCCATCATGTATCCGCACACGAGATGTTGAACCGGTCCGGCTTCGCCGCAGTGAGGTCTCAGAACGAACGTGTTCAAGCCTTGCTCTCTGTAAAAAAAAGTTTATTTACACGTCAAAAATGTGTCATGCGCGATAATTTATCAAAATTTCAAACAAAAACTTCTGAAGGACAACGTACGCTCTAAAGTGATTGAGAACCGTCATGTTTGCGTAAGTGTAGTACTGGTAATATCCGTACGGTGGATTTTCCACGTCGTCCCATTCCGCGGGTGGAGAAACGTCCTTGTCAAAGAGAGGATTTTCCGGTTTGCTTTCGTCGTCTACGGAATCAAAACCTATCACCTGTAAAGTTGCACAACAAAATTGTAAGAACATCATATGAAAAGATATTAAAGATTTTTATATAAATCAACGATAAAGTAAACGTACATATTGAAGAAATTTATGCAGCTCTGGATGAGAATTCGCATCGTTGGTCACCTCAAAAAGCGGCAGAAAAATATTATTGATGATCTCTTGAAAGTTCGTCATGAGTTTGTTGAGCTTGAAAATATCGCTGCAAGATGTAAACACGTATGTTATAAAATCATTGGCTAAGCCAAGGTCTTATATATATATATATATATATGCCGCACACGAGTTGCACTTACTATAATCTAGGAATCTGTATGAGCCAGCGTACGTTGTCCGAATAGACATCGCCATGAATCGCCCATTTGGCCAACTTGTCCCACTCTTCCGGACTCTTACCGTATATAGAAAGACGCAACTCGGCGTTCTGATATTTCGACTCTTCAAGATCGCTTGCTACTTCCTTGATTATCCTAGCAAAATATTTGCCGTTCAAATAGTTGTCGGTCTTCAGGAAGACCTCGCGCAACCGACTTTCACCGATCGGATTGTACTTTGCGTTGAACTTGTCAAATCTGTGAAACGTGTTTCTGTCCTGCGAGAAGAAAATAAACTTGCCATTTTTTTTATATTAAAATTGTTTAATGTTACATATTTATTTAAAAAAAAATAGTTTTCGAATTATATATATATATATGTAAGAATAAGTTCTCCACTCTTGCACTTACTGCGTGTACGTCCAACATGTCAACGCTCAAATCGTAGGTTGTCAGATTCATAGACTGAAAAACTTCTCGTAATGTCATGGTCTCCCCGCTTTTCGAGCAAGTCACCACTTCGTCCGCGTGGTTCTTCAATGTTTTCTTAATGAACCTGAGCAGATGCTTCTGATTCATACACGAAGCCGCATGAATGTGAGTATCGACCTGTGGGAATTATTTATCACTCAACTCATTTAAATTTGAAACAAAGTTATCTTGATTTCTTCGGGAGTTTTAAGAAATATTGTTTTTCACAGTATGTGGTCGCAGACCTTTCTAATATTGTAGAAGTCTCTATGAGGAACGGCCTTCTGGCTCGCGAGTTCTCTGAGCTCGTTCAGCAGCACGTGCAACTGATACTTGGACGAGAGGTAGCTCAGTCTCCGATAGCAGAAGGACTTGAGAGGTCCATCGGCTATCATCGCGCACAACAGGTTCATGTCCTGAACAAAAGTCGCCAGATCCGGATACGAGTACGGAATCGGTTTGCCGGCGGCCAGGTCGTCGTCGTTTGCAAACACGTTGAACACGCCGTTGATCGGCGCGATCCTGTAATTTTTCGTCGCCGGAAATTCGCACTCCCACGGATCGCCCCGGGACGCGGGCGCGTGTACCGGATGATCTAATAGCAATCGAAGATAAAACGCATTAACGCGAGACGTCGTTCGGCCGTGTCGTTAACATCGGTTGCCGCAACGCTGTTTACTTCGTATCTCTTTGACACGAAATTATATATCTCTCCCGATATGTACATGTACATATAGACTTTATATACTTAGTAGCCAGCTATAATATACGCGATTCGAAACAGCGTGCAACAGGAAAATCAAAGGTGTACAAAGGATAGTAATTATGTAGGTACTAAGGAGGACCTGTCCGTGAGACGTCTTTGATCAGCGCGTCGATGTCCGCGTCGGATCGAGCTTCCCTGATTTCGTTCGCAATATCCAGCGGCTCTTTCCCTTAGGAAATATGCAATAAAAAGCTGACTTTGTATAACATCGTCATTATAAACTTAAAATACGTGGTGCTTGAAATAAACGCTACGAAACGTGTACAAAAAGCGGTGCCTTACAAAACTCCAGCGGCTGGGAGCAGCTGCGTACACAGTCAAGAGAATACACGCACTGCGCGTATATCTCGTTTTGTTTTCTTTCGTTCGACAATAACAGAAGAGAAAAAAATTACAATTAACAAAACACGGAACGACAGCTCGATTTGCGTTATCGGCTTTGAAGCGCCTAAATATTAGTGTTAATCACGTTGGGAATATGTCTCTCGTAAAGACGACACTCACGTGGTAGCTTTCAGGATAGAGAACAAGGAGACGATTATTACATCAACGAAAGTGCGGAGGACATTGAGGATTCACAGCTTTCTTTGTGACACGACGATTTTCGTCTCGACATGTATATTATATAAAAAGCGACATGTGTATATTATATGAAAAAATACCTTCGATAGCTTTACGATCGTCGTGATGAACTTCATCGTCCGTGGTGAACGGTCTCTTATCGATGCTACGTAAAAATCGCGACGTGATGGAAGGGAAGCTCTGCTTGGAGTTGCTCATGTATTTGTCGCGTATCGCCAACGCTTGCACCAACATTTTCGAGGCTCTTTGAAGGTCTTCCAGAGGTACCTGCGCACATACACACACGTACTCTCACGTCATTTATGGAAAAAAAAAAAAAAAAAAAACAAACAAACCAAAATATTTGAGAATGCTCCACTCACGAGCGATAAGATAATTTGTTGAAGTTTAGAGTAACTTAATATTTTTGGATTTTGTTTTATTAATTTTCTACAGGTAAAAATGTGCAATAACATTATTTACATATATTTGAAAAGAAAAAAGCAAACAAGAGGCAAACGAAAAAAAGGTTGCGTTAAAAAATAATTGTTTTAATCGACCAATTATTGTATATATGCGCGTTTTGACCCAGATTCATATCTTCGTTAATGTCCGAAAAAAATCCGAATCAGAGATCGCAAAATGACGACGATACAATAAAAATGAAAAACCCGACAATAACGCAGAAATTGATCAGTGATTTAATATAAATAACGCTGATAATTTAATTATTTTCGTACTGAACATTTATTCAAGCACCGTGATTTTATTTTGTTGGCAATGAGAGAGGAGGAAATCTGAATGTGAATCGAAACACGTGTATACATATATGCGTATACATTTTGTATAATTGACGTAATAAAACGATACTTTAACGCAAAATTGTTTCGGCTCTTTTTTCTTCTGTTTATATTGAACGATGTCAGAATTATTTTCGCACATCTGCCTCAAATAAAAAATGTGCATGATGTAGAAAAAGAGAGAATAATTTCGATATATATATATATATATATTTGACATCGAAGGTAGAAAATAAATAAAGACATTCGATTTCTTTAGAATATTTTCTTTGGAATATATTTCTCTTTTTTTTAGATCAATGCACGTGCAAGGTAAAAAAAAGGCAATCGAGAATTGACGACCAAAGGTTTCTCTCTCGTGTAAGTCCCTGCAGTCCCAGGGTTTCCATTTCGCGCGAAATCTTCAGAGACACTCTCGTGTGCAAATTAACATCCGTAAAACTATATAAAGCGGAAATTGCGATGTGTCACGTCGATATTTTAATGAATATTTTCTCTTGAAACTTTTGGCAATTAAATTGAAAAAGAAATATTTATTAAATGTATTAAATTACTATTATTTTTACTAGTTATTAATTATTAGCGTTTTTATCAGCGTTTATTACCGGAGATCTATCGGAAAACTGCGCACTTGGCAATATTCTCTGAAATACTCACTCCGGAAGTATCCTCTCCGGAAATGGAGACTCGTTGGAAGTGGGGTACGAAGTCATTTTCTTCGATTTTGAAGCTGTGATCGGTGTCATCGGGTACTCCCGGATGAAGCGACGGCTCGTAATGACTGCGACGTTCCTCAAGGTCCTTCGCAGCTCTGTCCAACAAAAACAAACCTCCCGTTAACTCCCGTCGAAGAGTCAATTCTGCTTCGCAATAACAAGCTTATTGTGTAACAAATACAAACTGTATATGTATGTAAAACTCAATTTGCGCGCACAACAAAAACTGGTCCCACGATAACAAATCAATGCGCGTTAATAATAAAAACGATGTGTTTTCACACGAGAGCGTAATCAGAGAGAAAGAGTATATATTGCATTAAATGCAACGTGCGGAATAATATTCAATATTCACGCTCGCGAGTTTGTCGATTCCACTGTAAAATCTATTTCGAAATTAAATACAAAACAATATTTAATTAAATTTTTTTAATTATAATAATATTTTACACACGCTATTATCAAGTGTTTGTGTGTGTGTGAGGTTTTTTATGTTTTTGTTCAAGTTCTCTGTGTGAAACGCGAGATTTTTCTCTCGCATTGTATTGTACGCGCGTGTATACGTACATATGTCGCGCGATGCAACGGTATTTGTGCATGCGTGCGAGTATCTGAAATTGTTCCGTACGCTCTTTCGCAGATGCCGACGCGCGGAGGAGGGAACAATTTATAGCGGAATTAATTCACCACTGCACAACGTGAAGGCGAATGAAGTGTGTAGTTTTGCGATCGAGAGTGGTGTGTACATAATTGCATAAGAGAAAAAGGACGATTTAAATTTTAACGAGTCGTGATGTAGGTGCGGTGTTTTTTTTTGTTTCGACTTTTGACTCTCGAGAAAAAAGAGAATTTCAAGCGGAAAATTTATATCGCGTCTCGCGATACGCAAATCTTCTTCTGTCTCTCAAAAGCAAAGGCAAATTAAAAAAACTCTGACTCGATGATGTTGAAACGCTTACAAGATCAATATCATCCTAAAAATCGATTTTATTGGGATCTGAAATTTGGGTCTGACGCATTTTATTTTAAATTAAATTAGTAGAGAAATTAGAAAAATTCTGGCATTTTCTTTCTAGTGTCTATTAACATGTCTATTAACATGTCCTACGGTTTATTTAGCAAGAAAACAGTTTTACATAAATTTTTATTTTTACTGATTTTTAAAGAGAGTGTTAGAGAGAACAAAGATAAAATCCCCATTCAGACTTACAGTTAAATATTTGAGAACCAAAAATTACAGTTAAATATTTGAACTTTTTTCTTTCTCTCTTTTTAATCGGGATAATAATGTAAAGTAGAAACTTCCTAACAATTGAGAGACAAAAAAAACACACATCACACCAGACCGTTTTAAATAATAAAAACTCGACGCGAGTCGCCAAAAAAAAGAGATCAAAGAAAATTTTTATCCGGCGTCATTTCACCGGACGCAACGACCTTTCGCAACTTTTGCCGACGCGCAAATCAATATAATACTGTTTAATTGACGCACGTTGTGTTGACATAAAAAAATTCGCTAAAGGGTCACTAGAAAAGATCATACAAAAGGTCATGGCGCGTCTGGCGACATAACGACGGTTGACAATTTAGACACGATCTTCTTTGGGCGACCCACGCGAATGTTTGCTCACTTGTTTGCTCACTACACGCCTATTTGTAACTTTTATTAATAATGCATTACATCGCAACATGGCGTCGCGTTACGCGCTTAAAAAATTTAAAAAAAAAAAAAAAAACATTGTAACACTTTCTGGTCGCAAGCACGTCATTACATAAAACTGACAAAAAAAAAAAAAAAAAACCCGGTGCAGCGAAACCTCGCTTCTTTCTTCATCTATGTCTTCTGAAAACAATGGTATATAACCTGTCGTTTCTTATCGGAAAATTCCGAAGTATGAATGAATTACCTCAGGAGAATCCTATTATCCCTCGTCCATCGTTTTGACTCGTTCGCGCCGGCGAACATGTTACGTGATCGATGCCACGTGCTGCCGATCGATCGTGTGCTTTCTTAAGCGCGGAACAAATCGCCGTGCGAAAGTGACGCGTCTCGTTCCGTTTTCATTTTTTTTTTTTTTTTTTTTTTTTTTCACTCTTTTTCTCGATATATACGGAAGATCCTCGTGCGAAAAATCGTCCTCGGTCACCAAACGTGTTCTCGCGTTTCTCGATCGCGTCGTCTTTCCGATTAATTACGACATCTTCGTCACAATTAGCCGAAAGTGTTTTTTTTTTCTCGCGCGGAAACTAAATTACAGCGTGGCCCACGCGGGGATTTTTTCTCCGGCTTTTTTTACCGTCTCAGGCGTGGGTTTTCCGAGTTGCTACATTTTCCCCTTCGAGTATCAGCTGAACGTAATCGTCATCACCGACTCGTGTTCCTTGCAGTCTCTCCTTATTAATTCTCTACGTAAATATTTGAATTAACGTGACTGAGAAAAGCTACGAGCACATTTTAATTACGTTGTTAAAATAATTACAGGGAGAAGAAAAACAGATCAAATTAATTCACGCACAGAGAAGCGTGCAAATTAAAAGGACCGCGCTTAGGTATTTCAAATGTAATTTCCATTAATTCATGCGTATCGTTTACATAATTGCCAAATCGACGCTACATTACGTTTTCCGTTTGTATCTCGACATTTCGTCGTTTTGCATCTGGCGTGACGACCTGGTTGACAAACATCGTTACAAAATGTGGCGAAAGAGCGACAAAATTCTACGTTGCGTGTATATGTGTGTGTTTGTGGCATAGCGTCTCTCTATGCGGCGTTGCGGCATATAACGCGAGCGCTTATCACGTCGCTTCGTGTAGCCGCGTATCTGTGTGTACGATATGTAATTTACATCTCATTTAAATTCACGAAAGCGCCGTTCTCGAAATATAAATAACGAAGTCCCGACGATTGATTCCCGACGCGAATTGTCTCGTCAAATATTCGTCCCGATTAATTGGTGGAACAATTAATTACATAGTTTTGTCTGTTTTTTTCCTTCTAATAAATTGCATTCGATACAAACGTCGAATTTCAGAGATTCCAGAATTTATACAAGCAATGGCGAAGCAAACTGTGTCGAGTTCGTGACTCTCTCTCGGTTACCGGGTCATTTTCGATATAATGTGAACACCGACACCGAGTCTCTCCTCTGTGTGTTGAGAAATGATGATACCTAACGTCCTACACCGCGCGTGCAACACTGTGACGTGCCGGAAATTGCGCGCGCCATCGAGAATAACACATCCAACATCAACGACGGTCGCATCAGCACTGAAGCAACGGATGGCCGAGGAGGGTGAAGCAACCCCCCGGTCTCGCTCGGCGTGTCTCCACCTCCTCTCCACCTGGTCGTTTTGCGCGACCAGCACTCCGCGATTGCATGTAAAGACGGCCGCCGATACATGGTTTCCGCTTACGTGACACGGCTTTCTTACGCTCCATTTCAATCGTTTTATACATACAGAGTACTTATTAAAATGTGTGTGATTGCGATGCAAAAGAAAAAAAAAATCATGTATACGGCGCACGAAACGAATACAAAATGCGTGGAAAGTGTGCGTCGAGAGATTCTCTTCGAATCATCTTTTCGAACGATCTTTCCGTGAAAATGTAAATTCAATGCGTTGTCTCGAGATTTGAATTAAAAAATTTTGTGACAACCTAACTGTGTTACTTATGTGACGTTAATTCGTTGTTAGAATTTTTTTTAACTTATTGTCGCTATAATACGTTTCTCAGAACATTGCCAGAGCGATACGTCGGACAAAATATTTATTTCCGTGCTTTTACGAAAGATACCAAGTGACGTACGTATGTACTGTGATATCTCTGTGATACATATTTTGCAACAACGTCGAAGCACCGAGAGAGAGGTCACGAACAAACATGAACTTCTTCGAATAAGCATATTTGTATATTGTGTTTCACTAGCGTAGACCAGGTACACGATCGATTTTTGAGGTGGAGGTCACTACACAGGGTGTTCCACACGATCTCGCGTTTGAATTCGCCGACCTTAAAAACTCGCGTTTTCCGTTGAAATTTTCTGGTTGAAAATATTCGACGGGGCATGTTACGCTCGGAAGAGATTGCAAATTCGTTTCTCTTTTTTCGATTCTAGCTTTTACACACGAAAGGATTTGAAAATAATTGGTGACGATTATGACACTTATGTATATTTCGATTTAAATTATCGCCGTTATGTATCAAACATCTCGCGAGGCCAGACAAGCACACGATCCGCGTTGAATTATTGATCGCAGCTTTATTGGCTGTAGCAACGAGAGAGAATTCCGTTCACGAAGACGACGACAACGACAACGACGACTTTTATATTGGCGATCAACGGCCATCCCAAGGTGATCCGCGTCTTCTCTTAAGGATTTTCATGTTACACTGAAGATAAGCGAAGATTGTGTTACCCGGTGACGCGCGAACGACCGCCTTTGCATATTTTTCTCGCGTTCAGTACGCGCTTTGTGTATAAAAAAAATATATATAAAAAATGGATTTAATTGCGATGCGCAAAACGCGTGTTTTATAAATAAACTCGTCTCATCGATCAATATGCCGAGATGAGTTTTATTTTCGGTTTAGAATTATCGGTAGATAGAATCTCAGTTTTGCAAGAAATTAAATAAATAAAGTGACAGAGATAAAATTATACACATATATTATATATATATATATATGTTTATAATTTGCACAAATAAAGAAAACCATTTTCTTTATTTATACAAATTTGAGAGCCATCGTAACTCTCTTGTAATTTTTTAATTAGAATTTTTATTTTTTTATTTATGTGACAAAAAAAATATTTACATTGTATTAGGCATTTAATTTTTATTTTTCGAGCTGGCAATCTAATCGCGCGCACAAACTTACTTGACGGTCAGTTGTCGTTGGATCAAAAGTTTCTTCTCGATCTGCTCGATCGGGAATTGCGGTACTTCATAGGGTGCGGAAATCTCGTTCGGCAGCTCGGACGCGAGCCTCAGGGTGGCACCACTTCCCGTGCCAGGTCCGCCACTTTCCGCAATTCCGAAAATCGGGCTTTCGCTACCTGTGTTTTGAAAGACAAAATCATAAATTTATTACTTTATTTCGATATGTTAACATCTTATATTATTGTCTTTTTTTTTCTAATAACAATAATTTATTGCATTAATTTTTTCACACTTCGTCACGCACACAAATACATATATGAATGACTCGTAGCAAAGAAATTGTAAAAATTTAAGTGTGATGACACACGCGGATAAAAATTGTTAGACTCCGAAATATCGTTTCTTATCATAGCGTGGAATTTTACACAAGCATGTCGAAAGTATTTGTCACGTCACACGAGATTTGTGAGTTTTTTTCCACAAAAGCAACAGACGAAATTGAACTCTGGAAACAAATTGCGAGAGAGAGATAGATAGAACGCAAATTCGTCGAAATAATCGGAGAATTTACCATTGTCCGCAGAGGAATCTGCGACTTGTCCGGTTTTCTGCAACCACTCGGTGACGGAATTGCGCTTGTACACCTCGAGAGTTTCGTTCTCATTTCCCATTTCTCGGGAATTGCGTGCGTTATTCGTTCAACACGAATCGCTTATACGCAAATAATAAAATTACACGCGTCCTTGCAAGTCAGTTTTTATATAACTTTCGATTCTCACACTTGTGTTTGCACGACGTCGCTGTTCGAAAGAAACACTTGAAACAATCGATCGTCGAAGATACACAAGATAAAAACGACAACCCACATACACACACTTAAGATAATTGACTCGGTAATAAAAATTCTCTATTTTTCACTCCCGAGTTTGCGTATTCGAAACGAAAATACATAAAAACAAACGACTGACAATGATGACCGTTCGACGACTAATTATAAATGAATAGCAAATTAATAGCGTTTTTTTTTTTTTTTTTAAATTAATTGTTACTCGCGGCTAATGCTTCTCGCGATTAGTTACTTGTTCCTTCACCGAATGTTATTTCGATCGTTCTGCTTCCGAACGGTCTCTGAACTGAGTCTCAAAACGCGCTCGATCCCGTCGATGCGTCGGTTCTCTCACGATGTGATCAATGAACCAACGAGAGGAGAGAGAGAGCTCGTCGTAACCCTCGACACTTGTCTATTGTACAAAAAGCCCGCAATGACGAGATATTAATAGAATGCAACGTGGCGCTCGACGACCGCCTGTTTTCGTCCGCGAACGAAGCGGCAAATTTTTTCGACACGTCGTATATATATTTGCGTCGTGTTGGCAAAGAGTTCGCGATCAGGGCTGATTATTCGATCCCGATCTTTGTGCGTCACGGATAATATTCAGAGAATATCAACCTTTATATTTCCGACTCCAACCAATCGTAATATTCCGACTGTTAAAAAAATGACGAAAAAAACACGAAACTTCGCGGACCAAGAAAAATCTCGCGAAAAAAAACGCGCGGATAGGTGAAAAGTTGTATTTCCGAGGAAGCAAATTGGAACTGCGTCATGGGTGATCAGTTTTTCACGCAGTGTACAACGCAGTTAGCTCGACGCGTGTGTAATTTGCATGAGATTGACACGGATTCGTTGAAACGTAAACATTGCGAACAAGACAAACAAGTTGATTATTATTCCTTCGTCGCGAAGCGTGTGTGTGCATGCGTGTGCGCAACAAAACAATAATACGAAATAAACAAAACCCGATCTTGGAAACACACAAGTGTGTGTAATCCCTGAGAGAGAAAAACTCCGTCCTCGATTTTAATCCAATTAATTTTTTTTGTTTGTTTGTTTTGTTTTTAATCTGCGGAATGTGAGAAACACGACGGGAATGGAACCGATGTCTATTTTTTCGTTTGCTTTTTGAACTGAGACTCGCGAATTATCGTATAAGAGTTAACTTGGAGTTTCTTTGCGATAGAGTGGCACGGTATATTTTCCGCGTATCCCGGAAAAAAAAAAAAATAAAAGAACACAAAAGAAGAATCTCACGAAAAAATAAAAAACCCTCGTTGGCAGAAATTCGTATTGTCAACAGAGACGTTTCCGCCTCGTTTCTTTCGGCCGCGAGCAACTCGGGTGAACTCTCTCGGGCGGACGAGCGCAAGGCTCCATTTATAAATAGATGACCCGAGGAAGCGTCGTCGTGTTCCCAGATCGCTCCGCCGCGCATTTCCCGCAAGGTCGATACGCAGAAAGCGCCGGAAAAGAACGGCGCTTTTCAATGCCGGCGCGAGCGATTCGCGCGTCGAGTCATTGTTCCTTCCGAGCCGATTTCGCGCGAAGACGGGACATTTTCTCGCGATACGGAATTTTTTAATAATATCCGCGAGATAAAATTCACGAAACTGTTCGCGCGAGAAGGATATGTATTTGAAACATCCAGTGAGAATCCTCGTATCTTTCCTCTCGTGCTGGGATCAGCGCCGCGTTATCGAAGTCAATTCTCGGTAGGAAGACGAGAAGAGAGAAAAAGAGATAGATTTACATCGAAGAAAAAAAAGAGGTCAAC
The DNA here is from genome assembly GCF_002006095.1 of Pseudomyrmex gracilis. Taxonomy (NCBI): domain Eukaryota; kingdom Metazoa; phylum Arthropoda; class Insecta; order Hymenoptera; family Formicidae; genus Pseudomyrmex; species Pseudomyrmex gracilis. The sequence goes on from NW_018020658.1 coordinate 397,242, forward strand.
TTGAGTCTCGCAATGTTGCAAGAGTATTTATCTTGAGGCGCGTGTTGTTACGAGCCGCTCAGCACATATAGATTCATATAATACACGCGTTATTCACGTTGTCGATAAAGCGCCGTTCTCACACGACGAACCAGTGATTGCAGCGTAACTTTTATGGAAAAAAAAAAAATTAAAAAAACAAATACGAATTGCGCGTATTTGTTATCGCGAAGCGTCGAATTATAATGTTTCTTCCTCGACGGCGCTAACAACGTAGTTTACTTTATCGCAAAGTTACTCACAAAGCAAAAAGCCTCAAGTAGCCCCTGAAATCGATTGTAACAAACTCGCGGAAGTAACTCGTTTAATTGAGCTTAAAATCTATCAGACAAATCGAAAACGATCGATGCGACTCGGATTGTTTTTTTTAATTAAATAATACACGAACTCTTGTGCGCTAGACCAGGTGTTTCCTCGAATCGTTTTGTTCTTATCGGCGTTCTTATCGGCGAGAAAATTCGAACACTGCTCCGCGTGAGAGATATTGTGTGATACGAAGTTCAGGCTCTCTCTCTCTCTCTCTCTCTCTCTCGGGGAGAGAAACGTATGTAAGTACCGCGTGTGGTCTAGTCGACAGCGCGTCTCGGAGGGCACTGACCAATATCACCGACTGGTCGTGAGAGAGAACTGTTGAATGCACACTGACTAACTTGCAAGACGCAATGGAAAGGACACGAGGGGTAATGCAGAATGCGTTGGCATGGTCGCACGTCACGGATTCCGCGTGCACACGTGACAGAGTTTACGCGCGCGGAAAAAATCCGCGCGCGCGTATGAGAAAACTTCTGGCACGTTAAAAACCATCTCGAAGTGGAGAGAATCTTTCGGAAGCCAAAATAATGATCGAATGACTAGCGCGCTCCGTTCCTGAAACGGAAACATTTGACATATTTTATTGCGTATAATACACACACGCGCACACGAAGATAATCTATAATTATTCCAAGTGGATTTGTTGAGCCTCGGAAACACGAAAATTAATACCGAAAATCACGCCGCGATAAAAGAGAACGTTTTAATTATCAGTTAATTTCACTTAAGTCTTAATGCGGAGCTTTTTATTATCGCGCGAGATTTAATATCCCGGCGTGTGTACGTAACGTATCGAAGAGATAAAAAATGTTCAAAGATCTCTGATTGCGTCACAGCGTGGGAAGATATCAACGAGATTTTTGGACTCGTCACGTTTTTCGCAAAATCATCAGCGCGTTTTATTCATAACTCGCGTGCGACAAACTTGGCACAAACAACGAGACGCGTGTGTGCGTTTCGAGAAAACATTCGCGACGTACGTGTACGTGTCGCCGAGAGAGAGAGAGAGAGAGAGATTAATAATAATAGAATGCGTCCGCGTTCTACGCGTGAATGTACCATTCTCGCGCGCACGCATTGTTAATTCGGTCCACTTCGGCTTTTTGAATCGCACAAACATTCATTTTCTGCCAATAAAAACGTGAAACACAAAACCGACGCCTCTTAAATATCATAACAGAGAAATTTTTAATTATTTACACCGCATAGAGAAATACGTCGGACATTGTTATTGCATTCGATTGCGTATCTATTCTTGGGTGACCCACATACCGACGTAGTGCGACACATAAGCTGCCACTTGCGTACGCAGCTGCGTAGGTGTCAGCGGCAGATTTGAGCGAGCGAGCGAAACGAACGACGCGAAAAATATATATGCGTTTAGTTTTAAAAAGAGATATAATATATATGAGCACACAGTGCGTCAGTCTCCGAATGAGATATATAAAAGCCATGTGTTGCCGCCGGTTAAAAAAAACTAAAACAGAGAGAAATATACGGAAAATTGAAAAAGTTCAGGGAGTAATTCAAGAAAATTGCGATAAAACGTCCAGTCGCGCGATTATTTGCCGCAACAAGTAGAAAAGACAAAGATTGACGGTCGTGCTGATAACACAAATAAAAGAGAAGAGACTAATATCGATATTGCAATATACTACAATCTTACTAGTGAGTCACGTGTTGTTTTATGAACGCGATACGCTCGTAAAAGATAATAAATTCTCATTTCACATTCGAATAGACACGCCGCTTCGCAAAAAAACACAAGTCGCAATATGTGTGCGTTAAAAAAAAAAAAAAAAAAAAAAAAACAAATTGTAAACACGAACGTAATTTTCTCGGTGAAACGTCAATATTTTCCGCGCGAATGATATGACTTGAAACCTGTGAACGAGCATTTTGTTTTTCTTTTTCTCTTCCGTCGGCAGACGAATTTGCAAACTCTGATTTAGCAACTACGGTGATTTAATTGCAAAGTCGGATTTTCGTTCGCTCACGCCGCGAGCGATTTCGCGCGTGTGCGCCAATCGCGCGCTAATTGATGTTCGTGCTTACGAACACGAACTGCGCGAAGAATTTTCTTCAATCCAATGTGTCATCCGGCGTCATGCGAGCTGCAGTTGCGAATTGCAAAATTAATACATTTCTCGAAACGCGCGCTTTTTGATTCGCGGTTAGTTTCCAAAAAAAAATGAAGAAAAAGAACGTTAATTGGAGGAAAAGAGACGCGGATCTCTCTTTCCATGCTCTTAAATTTCCAATTTAAATAATGCTTTATGCAAATTCAAACAAAAGCTATCTGAAACCACTCTCTCATAGAAGAATATTACGGAGACCTTCGGATGAGAGAAAGTCTGTTAGAAAAGAAAAATGCGATGCGGAGTACACGCTTGTGTGCTAGCAGAATTCTCGATACAATCTCTTCTCCATCGCATATATTTCAAATAAAAATACCTCCATTTTTATATAGCTAAACGAGAGATTATAAAATATATATTTATCTTTTAAAAATAGACGTTGAAACTCTTGTTACTCCGACAGACCTTCGCTTTTGTAAGCAGCGCGATAATGGCGATAATCGCGGTTCATTTTATCAAGAAAAACGCGACGACTTATATACGCTTCCTTAACTTCGAAACAAGTGTTTACTCCGCACACTAATTACAGAGTCAGACATTAAACGATTCATTGAAACTCATTGTGAACCGTATCCCGCGACGTCAAGGCTAAATGCAACGAAGCGATGAAAAGTTTGACGCGCATCCGCAGTGACGCGTCGAAAACTTCGCGCGAACACGTTAGCATTAAATAAACAATACTTTTATACAGAGCTTTTGATTTCGATTTATTTATTATTAAAATATATCTTATATTGAATATTATTGCGAAATAGTTTAGAATAGATTTTGACGCAAAATCAACAACGCGACGCGAGTGTGTTTTTCAATGAAACAAAATAAACAACGAGAACGCCGAGTCTAACAGTCGATAAATAGTCACCGGTGTTTTACATCGACGATGAGTCTAGACGACACTTGCTACACATGGCGCAAGCGGCGAACGCGAGTAAGTATAAGCAGCGGAAATTTCCTCGAGGGACGTTCGAGAAAGAAAACGAGCGCGCGATCGAATCCTATATGGGTTTATATATCTATTTACAGCACGAATCGCGTGAATTTGCGTGATTCAATTTCTGGCTGCCGGCTCCGACAGCCAGCAGAAGTAGTTTTGCGCGCGCCAAGAAAATCAGCGCACGACAATTGCGGGGAGAGACGGTAGACTCGCGAAGAAAGGATCAATATCGGCCCTCTTATTAGCGCGCGGAATTATCTTTGAATATATCTGACGAAGAGTCCCCGTCAAGAAACCGTGTCCGCTAACCTTCTTCTCACCTGACGCGCGTCTTGTAGGGTTTATTTTTAGTTTATAAATACCGCGCGTCGCGGAACAAAAATAAACTGGCGTCTTGTATTTTTGATGTACTCACGTTGGCACCGATGTTTGAAAAGCTTTAGGAGAATCGTGGCTTGCCAGGGTTCACCGTAATGCGGATGCCATCGCTTGGAATTAAAAGACTCAATGCGAGAGAGAAATTTAAATACATAGAAATCTTATAATAATTAAAGTATAATATAAATAATAAAATAAAATTAACACGCGCCAGTTATTTAAATCTTATCTCTTTTTATCAGAAATTTGGAAACCGACGAAATTCGAAATAATCGATTTGTGATTATTTTGCACACACCTAACCGTAGAAACAAAAACTGTTGCAAGTGTGCAACACGAGATAAGTGAAACGATGTCGAGACCTCAACCTTGACTGTGAAAGACATACATGTGAAAATTATTCACACATTGTTCGCAAACATTAGCGCTTCTCGTTTTATCAAATTAAACGTACTTCGACGTGATAATCTCCGTAAAACTTTCTATAAACTACGTGTCTATTTATAGTTTTTACGTTCACGTGAAAGCAATTTATAACATGATTTAGATAAGTGCGATGTGACTCACGTTGGAATATTCCAGAAAGAGGCAAGTTTACGTTTATAAGAGTAAATGCACATCGCGTGGAATCATAGCGATTTTTGATAAAAAAAAAAACGCAATTACAAGAAATGCAGCGAGTGTTAGCTGTGTTATTGACAGAAGACAATCACGTGAAAATTAATTTCACCGTTGTTATTTACATGTACAATTATTTTCGCCATTGTTATTTACACCGAGAGATTCATTGAAGTTATTTCTCCGACGGGACTTTATTTGTTTACTGACTCATAGGTTTCACTTTTTGCAAAATTTGAAAACAAATTAAAAAGCTAATTAAAACGCAAAAACTAATTAAAAAGCAAGTCCACGATTGATAGTGACGACCTCAAGTCCGGTCGGAGAATTGTTTGCACAGTTTTGTAAAAATACTTCTCGAACAACGCAAAAAAAATGTTGCTATCTTGGACAGTTTCGCGGTTACGTGACGGCGTGAATGCGTTTTCGCCAATTAGACGATACGATCGATTTCAAACGGGAGGGGGGTTAAATACATCAGACGATATAATATCGCAAGCTCGCTTTCTCGTTTGAACTCGCTTCATTACCTTTGTACACAAACTCATCCGGATCGATCAGAGAATTCGGCAACCGCAAGGAATTGAAGTACGCCCCGCTCTCGCGTCTCGACGTTGTCACGCCTCTGATCGACATTATTTAGGTTGTGACAGAAAGTTTAATCGCCAAACGAACTCTCTCGTGTCGTCTCCTTCTGATATAATAAAAGTTTTTTTTTTTCAAAAAGTTCTCTCAGTTTTACGTCAGAAATAAACGAAAATTTGCAAGAGTTTTTGCATTCGTTTAACGTTTGCAAATTTATTTCTTTCGTTATTTGTACTTTTTTGCGATTCGGAGAAACTCTTCGACTTTCGTAAAATTTCGTTACGATAATGAACGCTCGATGATTCGATCCACCCAGGGCGACTTTTAAATAGCACATGACGCACTTTTAGCTCCACGTCACGCACGCGTCGCACTAAATACTAGCGCTAATCAAATCCTGTTAAACTTGATGCCAACATTACGAAGGCCGCGAAGACGAGACTCTCGGAACGCGACGAGAAAAACACTGGACAAAATTCAGAAACGCAAAATCGTTTGATTGTAAATTGAATTATTTTCTGGATTAATTAACGTGTTCACGGACGCACGCAAACAAGTTTGTCAAATTCCGTTTGCGAGAAACGTATAAATAAATATTTACTTGATAAATCGGATTTGTCTAAAATTTGTTTTTTTTTCGTGAGAGACGGAAGTTGAATAAATTTAATTTTCTATTCGGAGTGTTGCGAAACAAAAGTACTTGTTGTTCTGTCATCAGAAAAGTTATTGCGACTCACCCCCGGGTTTGTGATCAATCAGATCGACTTACAACTGCGTACGGGAACTTCGTGAAACAAAAAAAAAACAGCAGTCAGAATCGCCGATCCAATCGATTGCGCACGTAAAAAAACTGTGTGTTTTTACACGAATTTTTCGCTTATCAAATCCCGGTTGTATCACGAAGAAAGAAATTTCTTTCTCACACCTCTGTCGTCAATCTCGTCTAATTCGCGATCGATGCGAGGAACGAATCGCGAAAACAAAACCGTGATGATGACAGTTCGCGCGCGAACCGCAGTTTTACCGCCGCGAAACTAAAATGTCACGCATTGTCTTCGCTTATATTCACATGCCGAAAGTCTCGCGTCGCACTGACGAGACGAAACGAGCAAGTTTCGACGGCACCATTGTGACGGCAGCCAAAATGCTAGGTCGTCTGCTAGAAGACGAGACTATCAGGCCGCGTGCCAATTTTCGAAATTTCCTCACCTTCGTTCGGCGTCGGCTGACAAAAAAAAAAGTGCTAATTGTTGAAACTGTATAATCAAATACTCGAAATAGATTCGGATTGCGACATCGAAAGTAAAAATACAACACGAGGTTTCGACACGTGAACAGTTGGACAATCCGTGTTTTTTAAAATATATGTTTCAAACATTTATCTACTCACATTTATTTACTCACATAAATTTATTATTTTATATACACGTTGCAAAGATCAACAAAGAAAATCTAAAATCTAAAACGTGAGAGAGAAATTCGAGAACGCATATATAATTTTCTTCAAGCCCCGCTCCGTGTAATTCGTATCGATCCTTCTCCTCTCGCGAACTTTAATTAACTTCGCCTTCCGTGCGGTCAGATAAAACGTTGCAACTACTAAGCGCGAATCGTGACTGCTACAACAACATCGTCCGTATGAACGTTTCGCACTTTTGTTTCGCGAGTGCAATTATGACAAAGCGAGGGTAATTAAAAGTCACGTTACGTTCGAAACAAAATTACAATTAGAAAAAAAAAACACGTTGCTCAATTCTTTGAAAAAAAAAAACGACTCGCGCGTCGATTTTCTGAGTTTTTTAAAAATGTCGAACGAATAACACGACGAAAATAAACATTGTTTGAAGATCAATTTTTTAATCTCGGTACTCGGAGAAATTGAAGAGAATGAACTTTTTCTCTCTTGGCTTTCTTATTTCCGAGAAACGTCCGTCAAGGAAGACATTTTCTGATAGCTTTGCGATATTAAAATACAAACGTTGTTATATCATGTGTCCGCGTGGTTGTGACAGCGAAATTGCAGCGACTCGCTGTGTTACTGCACCGCCGCAGCTGATTGATTAGAATGCCGCAGAGAACCAGCGCGCGCTCTAGTTACCGTGAAGTACTCCACAACGAGCAATCAATAGCGAAATACTCACGATCACGATGGTGATCCACGTTGTGACTCGGAGTGGTCGAGCTGTCGGCATCGCCCTCACCGTCCAGCTCGTAGTAGATTCTGTCCGCGCCGCCGTTCACCTCCTTCACCCCGTTGATGGGAACCACATCCTCCATAATTCTGCAAGTTTGCGTATGCAGTCAGTCTTGGAGCGTGCGACGTGTTTATTTACAAACTGCGACGACCGGTTGTGTCAACCGTCTTATCAGTCGCCGATGTTGCGATAAGGATCCAACAATTTCACGCGTTTCTAAATTTTAAGTAAAAGAGTCAATAAGAAAAAATCAGAATTAACATTTAATTAATTACAAATAAATTAATAAACTTCAAAGATTGTATAATTTTGAAATTCATTATTTGTCGAGATTGCATACTTGAAATATTTGTGGAATAATTGTTGAGTTAAATTTATTTGATATACAATATATATATTGTATATCAAAAATATATACATATATGTATATATATAAAATATTCCGAAATTTAAATACCACTCCGAAAAGTAACTTAAATCCTAAATGACAAAAATATGCGCGCGTCTTCCCCGTTCTCTCTCCCGAGAACTTTCACGATCGCGTGTAATACGTCATCAATTTGTGCGAAAGAATAACCGAGATTAAAAAAAAAAAAACACGTGGTTCGCGCTAGCCGATGAGTCGACGCTAATGATTCACCGCATTGTTCGAGCTGTGTGTGTGTGTGTGTACGTACACACATACATAGACGGGTATAATTCGATCTCATTTTTAAGACAGTCTCAAAAGTTCATCTCAAGATGGGCCTTTTTATAATGGCTACGGAGTATCATCTCTCAAAATGAACTTACGACGATATCTCTCAAATACAAGATTCGAACATATGACTACGTACCTGAAGATGTCAATGCTCTCTTTCGTTATTCGCCTTGTCAATTTGCGAACACACACCGCGCGTGGTCGTGGTAACTTTAACAATCGCGGGGTCACACGCCGGGGCTGGACTTTCGTCTCTCGCCCGTTTCTCTGCGCGAAGGAAGATCCAGAGAGAGAGAGGACAATCGCGCGCAACCGGCTCTCTTTACCTGTATATCGCGCACCGCCGCCGAGGTGAACGACTACAATGGACGGGACTACGAGAGACGACGGGCGAATCGCGTATCGGCGCGGCGCGCGAGTCCGACCAATCGCGACGCGGCAGCATGGACGTTGGTTACGTTCAACGCGTTGCTTTCCGTCGTCGAGAATTCGCCGCGACCACACCGAACCTTCGACAGCAGAATGTCATTCGACTGATTACGGAGAGAACGATCGCGCACCAAGAAAATACGGCACTCTCGACGAGTACACCCTCGTGTGCGCGCACACATACGCGGATTCTACAACGCGGATTCTTTGGCGATGCGATCGCAAACTAGATATTGTGTTATCTCGATTTAATCGAGAGACAATCCGGAGTTGAGATCCGTTGCGCGATCGTCACTAATCGTCGAGAGCACACAGTTCTCCAGTTCGCGCACGTAAACACATGCACACTCGCACGCGTGCGTTGTAAACGATGAGTGACGTGTGTATTATGGTCGCCCCGCGCGTAAGTCACGGTGCTCGATATATATAACGAAAACTTTGATGTACGACGTACGTACTCCGTGACTTACTTCATTTGCTTCAGATAATCGCGACATTATCTCTTCCGATTGTAATCTCCTGATTAGAATCTCTCGCGATAATAAAATATTGTTCTCTCGTTTGTCTCTGTGTGAAATTTGTAATTACGAGAACGTATGTGTGCGTGTGTGCGTGTGTATGTACTCGTTCAATATTGACCTTTAATTAACGCGTCAGTTAATTACTCTACTACGGAGAAAACAATTCCAGCTTGCAGCGAACACCCGGTGCGAAGTTCCGATTGCTATGTTTTACGATCAATTTTGCTCAAATTAATTGTAGCGCTAAAAAATTGAGTAAATCGAATCGCGACGATTAGTTCCACACCGCGTTTTATAACTCTCCGACGAAGAGAAAAAAAGAGAGAGAGAGAGAGACAGAAAGAAAGAGAGAGATATATGCGATCTTCTCTGTAAAAAAATCATCTTACCTTGTCGTGAAATCCGCGACGGAGCAGTGTCGAAGAAGAATCTCTCGGGGACGACTTTTCTCCGTGCCGGAGAACGTTGTTCCTACGGCACTGCGGCACCAAGCGGCGATTGGCCGGCGAGGCGCGATGCCGCGACGCCCGGTTGGCGCGCAGACTCTCCTTCTCCTCGTCGTCGACGCCGGTGAAAATCCATATCGTCGCGCGCGGACCGACTGCCGCCCTTGTGCCACACGCTAATTATGCGAGAACGCGAGAGATCTCTCGTCGCGCCGGGACGAAAGAGAGAAAGAGCTTGCGTCTCGGCACGTGTGTGTGTGTGTGTATACATATACGTATATATATATACGTCAAGTATATATACGTCAAGTACGTTATATAAAAGCGAAAGGACACGTGGCGGGCTAATTGGCTGTTGGAGGGTTCAACAGTTCACGTCGCACACGGCTGTGAACTTGGCCTTAGACTGAAACTCTCAAACGAGATCATGGATGAGCAAATTATGTAATTCGATACATATGTTTCGCATACACTCGAGAGAGAGAAAAAAGAGAGAAACTATGTATTGGTTTTTTACACTACTCTATTGTGTGTTATTATATTTTCATGATTTCGATCGTTCGTCTCTGCGCTTGACTTAAGAGCAAAACCTCGCAATTGAAACTAATAATAAATTTCTCTCGCTTCGAGGACTTTGATTAAAATTCTAATTGAGATTAAGTTTAATATCCGGAGAATGCGCTTCCCTTGAACAAATCGAACGTAAAGCTCTCACTAATGTGTACATATGTATAATCGGAGATTCGCGCGCGCGCGCGTCTTTCTTCGAATCGCGCAATACACTTGTGTCCTTATCAACAGGAGTTTATCTACAGCTATAGCGTTTCGGTTTAATTGAAATCGAAGTCGCTCTCCGTGTTCGAGGCGTTTCTCTCGATCGTCGTCGTGTCCGTGTCGGAGTCCAGCAAAGACTTTATCACGTCCTTCTTCTTCCTCGACTGATTCGTTGTATCAACGTCTTCTTCTCGCGGTTTATCCTCGTCTGATTTACGTTCCGCCGGATTTGTCTCGCTCCGCGAGGTTTCTTTCGTTGCCGGTTTTTCTTCCTCGTGAACAACGTCAACGACGCCCTCATCGGCGATGCGTTGCTCCTCCTTGTATTGATCGTACGTCGTGTTGTCGTACATTTGATTGGAATCGTAAGGCGTCTGCTCGGTGTAATCGTACGCCTGATTGTTAGGATCGGCGCCGTATCCTTGATTAGGATCGTACTGCTGATCGGCCGCGTATTCCTGGTTCGGATCGTAATTGTAATCGTACGCCTGGTTCGGATCCTGCTCGTACTGCGCGTTGGGATCCTGCTGGTACTGCTGATCATTGGGATCCTGTTGGTATTGCTGATTATTGGGATCCTGCTGGTACTGCTGATTATTGGGATCCTGCTGGTATTGCTGATTATTAGGATCCTGCTGGTACTGCTGATTATTGGGATCCTGGGCGTATTGTTCGTACTGGCCGTCTACGTACTCGACGTATTCCTGACCTTCCTGAGCGTATCCCTGATCGGTATACCTGTTGTACTCCTCGTTGCCGTTTCCTTCGTACGGTACGTTCTGCTCGTACTGATACTGCTCGTTCGGATCCTGTTGTTCGTACTGTTGCTGCTGATTCGGATCCTCGACGTATCCTTGCTCATATTCGTAAGTTTTTTCAGATTGATCGACGATCTCCGTCGGCTTCGTCGTTTCCTCGTTATTTTGCGTTCTGTTGTCAATGTCATTTGATTCGCCAGTTGGTTCTTTAATTATCTGCAATGCGGAATTGTCGGTCTTAGGCTCTTGATGTTGATTCTCGTTCGAAGTTTCGGAGGAAGAAACTTGAGAAGAGATTGCGTCTTTATTATTGTCCTCGTTTCTCCCGTTGGACTCGCTTCCCTCGCTTGTGTCTGACTTTTTCGTTTCTATTTCCGGCTGAGGAAGCGCGTCCTGCGGCGTTCTTTCCGTTTCGCCGTTTCGTTTCACGTCGCTTTGCTCGACTAACTGCGGCAAACTGCGCGATTCATCCGCCATTACGTTGATCGCATCCGTCGTCTCTTCGACTTCTTTTCCCGTTTTCTCTCGATCCGAATTGTTCAAGCGTAATTCTCGGACTTGTTTCTCCACGCTCTCTATGTTCCACGGTTCCAGTTTCTCGGCGACGTCGAATATTCCCTCGATATCCGATTCCTCGCCGGTGACAAGATCGAGTAGATCCATCTTTTCTTGTACATTTTTCCGTTGATCAATTTCCGGTCTGTTATTCGCGGACTTTTTCGTGTCGACTTGTTCTGCACCAGACGCTTCTTGATTGCGCGCCTGCACTTTAGTCGAATCGTCCGCGAAATTGTTTCTGCTCTCTTTCGCGATCTCCACGTCATCGCGCGGCTGCTCTAATTTCGTCGAATGTTCCGCAACGTCTTCTCTGATTTCGGTCTTTACCAAAGTCTTGCGTCCTTCGCGAGTTTCCTCAAACTTCGACGCATTGTGGTGTCTAATTTTATCTACCGCGGATGCTTTATCGCGGTCGGTTTGCTCGTCCTTATCTTCTCGCGCGATCTCTGCCGTTTTGGTCACGAGATCGTCGGCCAATGCCAGAACCTTGCCCATCTCCTCGGGCACTCGTTCCTTCCTCGCGCGTTCTTCCGCCGAAAGCTCCAGGGCGTCCTCTGACAGCGTGACGTTCAGAAGATCGCCGCTGGTGTTCTGCTCGTGGTCCAACTCGTCCAAGCTCGGCACGCCGTGCTCCCGGTGCAGCTTCCGAATGTTGCTGATGTATCGATCAAGCTCGTTCTCCAACACAGCTGTCGTTTTGCCATTCTCGTCTAGATTCGCTTTATTCATCTCGGGGACGGGAGATGAACGACGTGGAGTCGTCCTGGTGACGTCCACGTTTGTCCACATCATGTGCTCGTTTTGCTTTATCAGGTCGTCCACGTCGTCGCTGGTGAGAGAACGAACGGATCCCTCCTCGGACTGTCGCGGACTCGTCAGAGTGTAATCCATGTATCCCGGCAGCGGATCGACGTCGCCGATTCGATACATGCTCGACTTCGCGGTGATCGAAGTGGGCTCGACGGCTTCAGTGCCGGTCATATCGTACCTTCTCATCTGCGATCGCGGACTTGACGGCATCGCGTTGGCATCGCGATACGGAAACGAAGCTGGAGAAAGAAACTGTCGCGAAGTGGGCGATGTTTCTTCATATCTCGTCATCTTTTCGGCAGGAAATTGCGAGAGACCGGAAGCGGCCTGCACCGCCTCCACGTGCTCCTTGAAGAATCGATTAACGGAAACGTCGTCGGGCCGAATCTGCTGCTCTGACAAGACCGGAACGGTTTCATACGGAACGCGAACGTTGATGTTCGGAATATCTTGAAGACCGCGGGACGCGATCCCATCGAAACCGGATATTGTTTGTGAGTACGGACGAGCGGTCGACACGGTGATCGTCTGAGGGTGAACCTGACGAATCGGCCGATCGCTCGATGACTGACCGATCGGCGAGACGTAGTCTTGGGTTGCTTGCGGAACATACGAGCCTTGACGATAATCGAGGGACGCACCTGTTGGCGTGGATACGAAGATCGGAGAGTTATTTAACAAAGCGCCGTTTACAACGGACTGATCGTGGAATTTGGACGCGTGGATAGACCTTGACTGGTCCGGGTGAAAAACGGACGCTCCCGGATGTACCCGCGGCGATGAGACGTTCTTTGTTTCCGCGAAATTTGGCTGCGCCGCCGCGATTTTCTTCGTGTACTTGTCCTCGTTTTGGCTCGCAATGCCGCTGTCCCCGGTAACGCTACCGGGCGCAGGGCGATTGGCGTAAACGCGAAGCAGATGAGTCTCGTATTGTTTCTGAAAAGCGGCCAAGATTTTTTCGTTCGTTATATAGAAAACCTGCCGGCTATTTTCCTCGCTTAACGGCGAACACTCACCCTCAGAATGTTGAGCCTGTCTTTCTTCGCGCTGATAAGCGCGAGCTTGTTCATGACCTTGTCCAGCGCCGCGAGCAACTTGTGATTCCTCTCGTCTCTCGTACGTTGTTCCTCCATATATTGTATGTATCTCATGCGCAAACGATTCATACAGGTCTCGTGTCTGCGATAAAAAAAAACAAAAAACCAGTTTTGTTCTTTGTAATTCCTCCGCATTCGGCCTTTTGTAATTTAAATTCCGTCGGATTCTCGGACACAACTTTTGTGACGAGAAACATAATTTATAACAAATACTTAAATTCTCATATCGCAAATAATTTAATATAAATATAATAATAATATACTGCAATATTTAACAATATAAATAATTTACAATACTATTTTGTACGTGTTAGAAACTAAACAAAAATACAAATGGTTTACATTGTTTCGAAAATTAGCGGATAATCGGATGAGTTGAAGCCATTAATTCGCGAAAAACGCGACGAACCGCGGCGAAAGGTCGCGCGCGTCTTCGCGAAAGTATAAAAAGCTAATGCACACACAACCGTGGTGGTGTCTCTTAAAGCGGAGCTGCGCATGAAACGCTGTATTTCGTGTCTCATTGTAAATCAATGAGGTGCTCGGATATGTCTCGACCAGACACGAATCCGGGACATGTAAACAACGCGAGGGAGAGAGCGGAATTCCCGTACCTCCAACCTGAGCGGAGATACGTCGGCGACCACGAAAGAAAGGAATTATCCCTCGCGTGGTGTTTATATTGATCGTGACATTCCGTAGAACCGGGACTTGCCACTGAATCGATATCGAGTATTTTAGACAGAAATATCATCGTCGTCGCGGCAACGTGCGCGAATTTGCAAAGCAATTTGCTCTAACTTTCGTAATCTTAAAATATCCAAGAGCTCTGCAACGAAGTACGTGATAAAAATGTTCAAAACTGACATTCAAAAAATCACTTCAGTGCGTATAATACAATTTTTACGATTATTATTATTATTTACAAAATAATTATTATTTAAAAAATAAGAGATTGTTCAACGGTCAAGAAAGAAATTTGATTAAAGACTCTCACCTGTTACGAGAATCCCGCACGAGCACGTTGAATCGTTCCTCCAAACGTATTCTCTCCTCCTCGCTGCAACATTCATTCGTACAACATTCAATCGATATCGATTTTCCGCGTTTAAAACGTGAAACGCATTATATACTCGCCTCTTTCGCAGCTTCTCCTGGAGCTCGAACATCTTCCTGTAGTAGTCATGACCGCCATAAAGCGACGCCATGCTGCGCGCCGAGTCAGAGGATCGAGAAAACAATCGAGCTCATTCGAGAGGCGGTCGATACGCGCGATCGATTTAAACGATGATATTGCGCGCGACGCGGTACCGTTTAAAGTTGCGCGCTCGTGACGCAATTTTCACGGCCGAACACTCCGACGCTTCGAGCACCTGTCGAACATCTGTTCGAACCAAATTCGAATAAATTCCGCAACTGGAGGTTAGAGAATCGTAAAACAATTTTAAATATATTTTAAAAAAATCTAACTAGGTCCTGTAACTAGGAGAAAGGCGCGGTAAAGAAAACCTCCGGTAAACAGATAGTCGAGCGGATCAGTTTCTGATATCTTGCAGCCCCTCTCGCACGAGGGAACGATCCTTCGTCGTGCCAACGCAGCGGGCAACTGTCGCGGTCGGCTCCGCCACGGGCAGGTCGAGGCTGCTGCTGCTTCAGCGGGTAAACACGCAGGTGTTACATTTCCCTACCCCGTTTGCGGGCTGAGGAAATTCGTGCGACTAAGCTACGAGCGACCGTTATTATAATTCGAATCTCGCAATATTACGAAACGCGTGCGAATTCACGTCGTTTGCCCCGCGATTGACGCGGAAACTCTCAAATCCGCGTAGAAGAAAAAAATTAATCTCAAGGGGAATCTTTTTTTTTTTTTTCAAATTATATTTTTATAATAAAGTTAAATATAAAATTAAGTTTTTGTGGAGCGATATATAATTTACCATAGTACAGATTCTGCGCCACACGTTTCTCGATACGGAAACTCCGTAGCAAAATTTCTATTTCGAGTTTTCATTTCACTCGAATTTCATTTCGCGCTAATCTGACGGGTCACGCGATCGCAACGGCAAGAAGAAGAGTCGAGTCGCACTTTTGGTTTTCCATGGATGTGACACCGGCAATGCGGAGTGCATTACAAAATCGATAAGTCATATTACACACAGCGGGGGTTTTTTGTTACAAAATACATATACAACTAAATCCCGCATCGATCGAGCGAATAAGGAATGCGCTTAAGAATACTGCGTTTTCAGCGCAGTTCTCGGTCACGTCGCGTGCCAGTCGCGAATTTCCTCCCATGAATAATTGTGTGCCGACCTCCGACCTTCCATTTAGTTGATTTACTTGGGCAGAGCAAAACGAGAGAAGGTCTATGACTACGTTAGAAATCGCCGATTACGCTAATCGCAGTTAAAAATGCACCTCCCGCGCAATAAGTAGGTTCGCATCTGGGGAAGAAATGGTTGGATTTTTTTTTCTGAAAACTTTTTATTTGTGTTCTATTTCACAATAATAATTAAGCCGAGACAAGATAATTACCACGAAAAACATCAGCCGAATTTTAATCCACTTCGATATTTTTTTTTTTTCTGTGTCCCTTTCGCGAATATTTACTCTCACATCTTTCTGTATTTCGCGCGCAAATGTTCCGTCAAAACCGGTGTCTTCTCCGTCGCCATGTAGAAGATCAGTTCCAGATTATTGCCGTCGAAGTTATAGACTCGACGTGTCTGTGTTGAAAACAATTAAATTTTAAATTGGAAAAGATCTTGAAAACTAATATCTACATAGTTGTGAACTCGTTCTTTGAGCGAGAGAAATGTGAACCCGTACCTCTTTTACCGATGAAAAAGACGGTATTTTCATCATGCCAATATTCGACACTATTTTGGTGCTCTTCAAGTCAATGGTCATGTTATTGTTCGTAAGCTCGCCTTGTTCAACCGTAACCATATCTAGGGGGTTTATCAGATAGAAGGCGACCTTGTTGTCCGACGTGATCTGAACGAAACCGGTCTCGCGATGCATCGGATCCCCAGTTTCCGCGTGCCAACTCTGAGCGACATAATTCAGCCACGGCTGGCCCAACGACGTAATGTTTATCTGATCGTAATAGTTCATAGACTGTTTCATGGTCGGAAATTGAACGATCGCGGGCTCGTCCGTTATCCATATGCCCTCCAACCAAGCCAGCACGTGCAGCATCTCGTTCAACGGTAAGTTTTTCATCTGCATCTTCGCGCGAAGCTGTCAAGCTACCTGACAATTAACTCAATAGATTCAGCGGTATAAGATTATCGCAGCGTTGATGTCACAATCGCGCGCGTGTTCACGATGAAACACAACCAGTGGTACAGATATACTGAAATTGCTGCGCAAGCAAGTCCATGTATTTATACTTTTCCACGCGAGATTATGCAAAATAATACATTATCACGTAATGATTCGCAATATTACTCGTACGGAAGTTGTGATTCTTGGTCGAAAAAAACACGTCACGTGTGTGTTATTAAACTGTTATATAATAAAAGCGCGTGCAAGCATTGTCAGTGACGATACTCGAAATGGACGGTATTTGAATTTGCAAATAATGCTCGTCACCGATGATGCTGTCATTGTTGACGCGAAGATTAATAGATAACAAATAATTGATTTAGCGTGTGCATCTCTTCCGTTTCTTTAGAATTTATTCCCATATATGCGATACCGACAAAGTTTATACAGTTTGTATAATAGAAAACAAATATAATAATATACATCGCAAAACTTGACCACTTCTCCGCATCTTTTATGTTTCCTCACTCACTTTTACATACTTTGCCAGCAAGTGTTTATGTAGAGTTGGAGTATTTGTCGTAGCCATGTGAATCACCTGTTCCAAATGATTATCGTCCAGCAATCTGTACTCTCTGGTTATCTAGAAAACGTAATGTTTGGAATACATAATTAGAGTGCGATATTACAATGTTATGTAAATCTAAAAATTACAGAATTGATCAAACTTACTTCTGTCACGTGAGGTGATTTTGATCTTTCACTTTTCAATATACCATTAGTCTTTAAGTAAATTGACTTCTCGCTTATGTAACCTTGTTCAATAGTAGATAGTCCAAAATTATGTGCCAAGATAAATTCTACTTTCGTGGAATCTTCATTGTTAATCTTTTCATACACCTTCAAAAAACCTGTTTCTAGATGCATAGGCCTTTTTGTTTCCGGATGCCAACTTCGTGAAGTGTAATTAAACATAGGTTGTCCTATTGATACAAAGCTTATCTCCTCGCAATAGTTGAAATCTTTAATAGTTGGATATGAACCACTAGCAGGATCTTCCGTTCTCCATGTTCCTTGCAACCAAGCTAGTGGTTCTAGTAATTTGTGCACTACTGAAGGCATTCTCTTCTCAGACAGCTTTACATATAATTCAAATAATGATTTATATACATAAAATAAGCTAACTGCAATTCGATGAAGATATTTTTATTTTTGAGTTTACATTCAAATGAATTAAAAATGATTAAAAAATAGATAGAAGTTTACAAACCTTCCTTAACATGAAGAAAGGTTAAATCCACTGGAAATCACCAACAGCGATTATGTATATACAATATACTGTAATTATGAATTACGTAAATCTTCCTGTTATCTCTCGTCCTCTTTGAAAAAACGCCAACCGACATTTCCCCTCTCTCTTACGTTCCGACGAAGTACTACGCGTTACTTTGATAACACACACCACATCACACGTCATGTGAGCACACGAGACGCGGTACATGTCCGAACATGTCACCGCATATCGCTAACCTCCTCTGTCGTTTTTCCTTACATGTATAAATGCATATTTATATTTTTGAGTGTTTTATATTTATGACAAAAAATAAACGGAGAATGTATTAATTAATTGTATATAAATTTTAAATCGAATATACGGCCCTTGATCCGACTTCCTTGGTTTTGTTTGGGTTATTTAAATACCATGATTGACGTGAGCGTAAGTCAGCTGGTGAATGAAGTGGACAAGAGCGAGTTTACATTGTACGCGGAATGGGAGAACACGCACTTCAGAATAATATTATTGAGATCGTGCACAATGCCACTGAGTGGCGAGGTATGTACACATTTGTATGTGTGATAATTAACGATAATTTGTTATGTACAATTCATTTTTTTATAGATGCACATAGAGAACGCCAATTACTTTCTACACAATTTAGAAGAGACTTTTGAGACATACTTGGAGAAGACCAGAGATGCTTTTTCTGGCAAGGATACAGATGTGCAATTCTTTCTTCAGGACGATGAGTTCAAGTGGATTCAGGAGACTATTCAGATTCGAGGACGGATACGGGTAGGTCCTCTTTCAAATGTATTGACAGTGTCTGACACTTTGAAGCAATTGGCAGAGCTTTACCAAAGATGTCAGGAAGGAAGAGTAAAATTGGAAGAGGAGAACGAAGTCCTGATTAATCGCAACGCAAAACTAATAACAGAATTGGATGAGATAATAAATAAAAAGAAAACTATGGAGAAGGATCTTTACGCGAAATTTATTCTACTTCTGAATGCAAAAAAGAGAAAAATTAGAGAGCTCCAGGAAGCTCTTGATAATAACAAACCAAAAATAAAATCGGTATATGACGAAAGCACTGATGAAGAAAGTGGGAAATCTGATATGGTGGATGAAACAAGACCTAACAGTAATGCTAAATCATCCGCTAGAAGAAAACGCGTTGCCAATTATAAGAGTCAGTCTAAAACTATACCAAATAGCAACATGGAGAACTTTAAGGGATATACAAATTCCTTTTTCAGTAAAAATGCAAGCCCTGAGCCTTCAACTAGTAAAGTAACATTGCAAGATGTAGACATGTGTCAAGAAATAGAATCTACAACAATCTCTAATATTAAAGAAGAAAACTCTGATGATGATATGTTTCTTAACGATGATAAGTGAACCCAACATAAATCCATTCTCATCTTTATATCTAAAAGATGATTTCATGCAATAATGAATATTTGTTCGGATATTTCTTTTTTGTGTGACTTTTACATGTTTATATTTACAAAAGAATATATTTAAAAAATGTACATTTGAATAATGTACATTATGTGAAAGATATCAATTATATATTTACATAAAATCCAAATTTAAATAAGCGATCTAGTCCAAAAAATTTAGTGTATTATACAATATTTACACTTCAGTAATATATTATACAAAATTGATTTTGTGAGTTTTAGCATTTTGTCTTTACTTATGATGACAATTACCAAATATGCACATATATATATTTTATATATAACTATAGATATCTATAAATATCTATAGATATATATAAATATTCTATGGTTTGTTAACAATATGGAATTATATTAGTCAAAACGTATAATTAGTGATTTGTATTGTAAAACCGAGATTTGATCGAATAAAGAATTTATATAAATCTTTTAATAAAAGAATATTTTAATGGTAAAGATGGTAGTTTTATTTATAAATGTTTCAAGTTTTTAACAAAAATCCGATTTCAGGAATTAGGATCGAGATCGGGAAGTTTGAAAAAAATACAATAAAAATGATTTCACAGAAGTGTTAAAAAAAAAAAAAAACAACCATTCGATCGTCAAAGATTGCCTATGTATTAATGTTGCATTTTTTTATCCACAATATTTTACATAAAATATATTACAATATATTATTAATAAATAACGAAATTAGATATTGATAATATTATTCACTTTTATCGTTTTTGCTCACTAATGATCAAATATGCAAATACCAAGATTTATATATATATATATATATATATATATGTATATATATATATATATTTATAATTAAGTACAACAGGCTCCGTAGTAGAAATTCAAAACGTGCAATAAAAGCATCAAGCGAATTTGATATTACTTGATATATCACTCGACGGTTTCATTACAGATATCAATTCTATCGTCAATCTACGATAATTGACTTACGATTAGGTGGATAGTTTTATTTTTTTTTTGTATCTTGAACAATTAAGTGTGTGTGTGTTTTTTTTTTCTATGTGTGATTAGGAATATTTTGCTTGAATCTGCAGCAGATGAAAGTCGTACGGAGATAATCACACGTAACATTCCGAATGTTCCGGAACGTCGGTGCAGATGAAATTTCGAATATACAATACGAATGGATATATATATATATATAATACTTTGGAGCTGATTGCCAGCAATTATCGCCGAAAATGTACACCGAACGGATGTAACGTATACACATATATAATACATACACAACTTACCGTTTTAAAAACTGTAGAGACTAGAACATAGCCGAATGTGAATGCTTAGGGTTTTAAGAATGCAAAAATTACTCTAACAAAACCCACGCGGTCGTCGAACAGAACAAACCTGCGCGCTATAAGTTTCTAAAAACGATCGAACGTAACAGTAAATTAGAATTGCACAACGGAGAGTAAGAACATCTCTTAAAAAAAAAAGAAGAAAATTAACAACATTAGTGGTGCGATCACAAAAACGACGATGGTTCGGAATGTTTCAAAGTGCTCGGTGCCACAAGCGAAATGTATTAGTAAAGTTGGTTTCACGTACACAGTGTGTCTCGTGTAATTCTTTTTTTCCGACGTGGAAGAGCCAATAGGATTGGGCCAGAGGTTGGTCTGAACACAGGTTTGAAAGGTAGCAGAAGTATGTTTTTTTTTTCTTTTTTTTGATTGCACGGGTCATTTTAGGAAACGTCCGACTTGCAACAAGTTTTTCGAGAGAGAAGAGATTACTTTCTCCCTCACTCCTGTATATGCCCTTTCAAACTCGCATTCAGACCGATGTTACTCAGCCGGGCATCTTCCGATTTATCAAAGCACCCAGATCCGGCACGATCTGCCGCTGCTCGCGATTGAACAACAGAGTTCTCGCGCTCAGGAACGAGAGGTCTGGCAATTGATTCAGAACCTTCATGGTTTCTGTCTGCACGGTCATAGCTCGCCCGTATCGATCCATCACCACGTTCTCCGCACTCTGCGCGTTCTCTCGCCTACTTACTGACGTCTTTCTGTGATACTCGTACGTCTTAGTAACGTTATTGCTCGCGGGTAATGACTTATTGTTGAGCGGCGGAACACTTTTCAACGACTTATTATACGACAAATTGTTTTTTTGCTTAACATCAAAGTCCTGTTCGATCTTTTTCTTCCACTCCGATATGCAGGGTCCCGGCAACGGTTCTATTATTTTGGACGCTGGGGGTTGTTTTTGCTGCTTCGCCGAATTGTCGGACAAGTCGGCCAGACATTGCGATTTTACATGTTGATAATTTGGTTCTTGTGCAACTGCCTCCGGATCTGTACAAGTGACAAGAATTGGTTGCTGATAAAATTGCAGTAGCAACAATTTCGCAAATACTACAAGTACCTAAAGCCAAGCCGTAGATATAAGTTTACTAAATATCTAAGATAATAATATAAGAATGATAAATATATACGTGTGCAAGGACAGAGAAGAAGCATTTTACAATTTGAGCACTTACAGTAATAAACAGAGTTCGTTGAGCAAGCTGACTGATGATAAGATTCGGAATGTGTAGAGCAGTGAGGTGTTAATAGAGGATCAAATGGACATAACAAGTCCAAAGGTAGAAGAGCAGATAACCCACCACCACCTGCATTGTTATTTATCGCAACATTTAGAAACGAAGTTTGACGCGCGTTCTGACTGTATACATAACAGCACATTAATCGCTCTTACTTACAAAATACTTGTCTCTTTTATCGCATGTGCGATAAAAGATAATTTTTTTTTGTATGAAATACAAGAAAGAGAGACAGAGAGATGTCACAAAATAAATTATCTTTCAGTGCAAAGTTCCAACCACACACACACACACAGTTACATGTACAATTACAATGAGTACTTACTACCATCTAGAGGATTAACAAGGCCAGAACTATTCCAATCAAATTGGGCGGCAGGTACTTCCTAATTTGATACATTACAATTATTAATTAGCGCGTGAATTTTACTCACATAAATATTCTCTTAAAACTTCAACTTACATCTGAACACGCTGCGCCTTGCGCCTTATTAGCGCTCGATGATGCAGAGGATTGCGAGGGTTCGGTGGCTTTAATCGGCTCTAACGGGGTGAAACCGAGATTCGCGGCAAATCTCGGTATATTCGGATTCCACCTCGGCCCGAACAGCTTCGATTTCCCAACAAATATTATTACCGTCAGTCTTCTGATACGTGAAAAATATGACGAATTGTGTACTCACAATGTTTCTGGAATCGATGCCGAGAGCGTTCAGCAGAACGTTGTTACTACTACTGTTCGCCCATTGATAGGTGAGAGCGTTGGTTTCTTCCACGCTCTTCACACTCTGCCAAACGCCGTCCGATTTGTCTATTAAAGATTTTAACTCGACTTCGCGAATTTCAGGAACATCGGGAAACATACTTGTTATTATATCCTCTATCTTATTCGCGGCCTGAAATTTGTTTCAATTGTATAAATTAATTAAATATCAATAACAAAATATTTAAAACATGCTACAATATAGTAAATATAAAACAGATTAAAATTCTAAATCTAAAAAAAAAGCAAAGCAATTTTCTAATCACAAACTAGTTCTATAATATATTATTATCTTGTATTGCACATTCCTAAACTCACGTTCTTGTTTTCTATCCGACATATAGACTCTCGCAAACTAAACTGCTGTGCCTCTACTACACTCGCGGATGTCTCGAAATTGCTAAAGTCTCCAAAATCGTCGTTGTCGTCAGGCACTTCCGATTCCTCGCCAACGTCGGGCTTCCATTCCGTTGTCGCGCTCGAGAAATTGGCGAAATCGCCAAACTCATCGTCGTCGAGCCCCGTGTTTTCAAAACCGGCGCAACTCTCCTGCACATTGGAGATCGCTGCCGAATCGCTCTTATTCAAATGAAAATCACAAAACTCGTCATCGTCGAAATACACTACGGAACCATCGCTCTTGTACGCGGCACGTTCTTCGCTCGCATCACTCGTAAGATTAATCTTGTCCCTTACGCAATCAAGGGTGGTAGTAATGGGTGGCAGTGAGGCACCTTCGTTCAGTGAAAATTCGTGCGCCGTTTCGGTTAAAGATGCGTGTGAATTGTGAATTTGTACTGTTTCGCAGTCACCGGACGCGGGATCGAAGCTAATCGTCAATCCTGACACGTGGTCGAAATTTCTGTGTTCCATGAACTCTGTGAAATCGGAATTATCGAAATCGTGCATATCGAGACCGTTTTCGACGATACGCAGTTCACGCTCTTTCTCAATCACTTTGTCGCTGTGTACAGGAACTTCTTCGTTCGCTCTATCTACATTCGCGTTTTGAACAATTTGATTCTCCGTTTCTGCATATTCGCTCACTTTTGATTGTACGGCATTGTTTGCATCGGCACAAAAGCTAACGGGAAATGTGCTTTCGTCGCTTTTCACATTAGAGTTCTTTATATCCTCGCTAGGCGTGTGTACAGACGCGCAATTCAGATTTGACTTCTCCTTGACGGACGTGTCGTCGAAGGTGAAATCAAAGCCGAACGAATCGCGCAGGGTGTTCGACTTCTTGGCGCTCGTCTCGCTATCGGATATCACGTCGTACATTTCTATGTACTTCGGTGCAATACTGTATTCGCAATCGGACTGATTGTAGACATCCGTGCCGCTCAGATTGAATTCTTGCGAGGTGACGAAACTAGAAATCGTCTCTTCGTCGCGGATGAAGGCGGACTCGTCGTTGATGTCGTCTTTGTCTCTATACGACATCACGTTATATTCCGCGTCCACGGAATTAGGCTTGTTATCGTTCAAGTAATCCGTCATAATTATATCCGCCTTTTTATCACAAGTGCCATCATTGTTCCACTCGGTGGTATCTTTGAACTGTTCGTAATTGTAAAAATCGTCGTCCAGCTGCTGCAGAATGTCCGGCGTGCTCGCGGGATCCTCCAGATCTAGACTCGCGGGTTCCGCCTCATCGTTCGCCTCCAGACCGTTCGACGATATCTCTTGCTCGCTGACCGTCTTTACGCTATCGGCTAAACTACTGTTGTTACTACTAATTACATCTGTATCAACAAAATTTTCCTTAGCTAAAACATTCTGAGTACAAACGTGATCAACGCTATTGCCAATGTTAAACGATTCGCAGCAATTCCTAGATAAATCTAACGCATTGTGGTCTGTTACGCTAGCTTCGTCGAAATTGTTCTCCAATATGCTACTATCGTCCTTCAGTTTTATGTGGCTTACACTGTCCGTCGTCTTCTCGACGATCAATAGCTCGTCGATCACGCCGCATTTTAAGGCTTCGCTTATCTTAGGGCAACTGTCCAATACTGATGACTTATTAATACCGTTTATTCTAGGAGATACATTCTGCGACGCTATTGGTGTTTGTATCGGAGTAATAACTTTCTGCGGAGACTCGGATGAAATTGATAAACCTGAAACATGATATAAGAATTCTACAACTTACAGGAATGCAAGAGAGAGACAAGAAATATTGATTTGTGTGTTGTATATATAGACACGCTAAATCTAATTTGTGCACAAGTACCATCTATTCCACCAGCTGTAAAGTCTCCAAATTCATCTTCATCAGACTCCCCAAAGTTATCCAACGGTGGTGGGGTAGAACTGACTAAGGGTGGAAAAGCCATGATTCTCCTCTAAAACATCAATAAGATACACAAATTAAAATTACATAATCTATTATAAAAGTTATATAGAAAATATAGCAGCTGCTACATTGCGACTATTTTATTTTGACTTTAAGCAAATACAACTTTTCAGTACAAATTGAGCAATCTGTAGGAAACAATTTTATTTTTACTGACAAGAAACCAAAATATTCACACTGTCGCGTCTCAATAAGTCACAAATTCTTTCAAACAACAATGTTTGGACTTTCATTGTTTTGCTATTTGTTTAAAGAAACAAAAGTTATATCTGTGTTCAAAACTTATAACAAAAAAAATAAGCAAAACTATAAAAATACACACAAAGTGCTGTATTTCATTGCACAAAGTTTATTGTATATAATTAAAACTCGTACAATTAATCATCAACCTTGTTACTTTCAATCGCGCCCAACAAACTTTGTTTACAATTATGCCCTTTTTTCTGCGTACGTGCGCCAGTTACATATGTCAAACGCAATTGAGGTTAAGTATGGTTCCCGAGATAGACATTTGCGGGGATTTTCCGCGACGGAAAAATCAACGAAGAGTCACGCGCGAGAACGTCACGTCGCGCTTGCAATTCGCCGCGATTGTCGAAAGTGACGAACGAGCGACGAGGTACCACTACCTGTCGCTTTTGAAAATCCACCACCGACCATTACCTGTGCCTCCTGTGTTCTCGGGAGCGCCCGACTTCCGCACGATTTTATCTCGAGTCCGTCATCGCGGAAGTCATTACGGCGTGTTTGCAGTGTTCGCGATCGCACGGACGCGACGAAGGCTCAGCAATTATCACAGTCGAATGTCGCGTTGTCTAAGCAGATCGTGCGCGGCGATCCGATACGCACGATGACGATGATCGTGAGACATCACCACAGGTACGTAACATCACCTGTTCTGGTCGGCGCTTAGAGCGCGTGCGCGACACAAACCGAATGGCGCGCGCAACGAACTGGTCTAATGTCGGCTACGTTCGTTGAAATGAAATTTATTACCGATATATACAATTTTGGCCATATCAGTAATAAACTTTTGTACAGGATTTTTAGCAAAAAAAA
Organism: Pseudomyrmex gracilis; assembly: GCF_002006095.1. Lineage (NCBI taxonomy): Eukaryota > Metazoa > Arthropoda > Insecta > Hymenoptera > Formicidae > Pseudomyrmex > Pseudomyrmex gracilis. The sequence continues at coordinate 423,296 of NW_018020658.1, forward strand.
AAAAACATTAAACAAGGATAATCCGTACTTTTATAAAAATTGTTAAAACATTGTAGGAATATTGTATAATATAGACATATAAACATTCTGCTTTATTATTATATACACGTAAATATGTTTGTGTATATTTTATTATTACATGAATTTTTCTCTATACATATATATATAAAATATATATATATATATATTTTATCTCGATAATAAATATTATATATATAAGTCATTTGGAAAAATAAATGACATTTCATTCTTATTAAGTATGGAGAACAATATTTTCAATTTTTTAAATACATATAATACTTTTTTTTGGGAAGAAAACGTTTTTCCTAAGTACGTTTTATTTAAATTAATTTGGTAGGAAAACGTCGCGCTGCCTTTGTATCTGATTCGCAAAGCAGATGCGATAGTTTTTTTTTTCAGTATGTGATAATAGCGTCTATCAAAAAACCGATCATAGAAAAATAGAGAAACATTTTTATCTCGTTTCTGTTTCGAATCTTTTACAATAAAATTTTAAGTGTGAAAACATTCCCGGCGATATTTCACGAGATTAATATAAAACTTTCGGCACGTCTCACGTTTGTGTTTCAAAGGGAAAATCCGCAACCAGAAAAAAAAGCACCTTCCTCTAGATTACCGAGTCTTAGGAAGCCTTAAAAAATAGTAACTCTATCAGCAAGATTTTCGAGCAGCCGTTTGAGAAGATTTGCTTTACAAAAAGAAAAAAAAATCTCTTCACTTCCTATCAATTAAGTACACCACGATAAATAAATCTAAATCTACAGAGATCAGCGTTACGTTATGAGATTCGTTTCTTCTGACGGTGTTTCGTTGTTGCCGGTGACGATAAGAGCTTTTCCTTCTAGTCTATTGTCTAACGAGCTGTCTTTGCTGCTCTCGCTGCCAATTCTGTTCGAAATTATCTCGAACTCGTTCGAATTGACCTCCGCGTCAAGAAACGAGAAGTCATCCGCGTTCTTCAGCTGATCGGTTCTATCGTCGGAATAACGCGTCTCGTTCGCGTCGTTGTTGTTACCGACCCGTTCGATGTGCACCAATCTCTCCTTGACATTATCTTCGTCGTGACTCGTCGCTCCTGTCGTCTCTTTGTGTCCGCCAGATCGCGTGTTTATTACGTTCATTTCTACATCCGTTTGAGCCGTTTTCCCAGAAGAGCGCTTCGTGGAATTATTCGGTGATGTTTTGCCTGCATTTGTTAGAACGTTCGTTCCTGCGTCGCTGACGGTCTGGCGTTCGTTGCCGTTTGTGGTTTTCGATACGTCTGATCGAAGATCGGCCGGTTCTTGTACGCATTCGTTAGCTTCGTCAACCTGCTGCTGCTGCTGCTGCTCTTTTTCCTTTTTAGCGGCGGCGAGCTGCTCCGCGTCTTTCATAGACGCGCGGATAACTGGCTCGGCCCACAATCCCGGGTTGAAGGCCGGCCCCGTTCCACCGAGTTCCGCCGGCAGAATATCCGTCGGCAGATGCTCGTGAAGCGTGCTGAGATTGTTGCCGTGCAGGTAAATCTGGAAAAAAAAACGAACGTTCTTTTTGCGACTGACGATTATATTTGTGCAAATGCCGAGAAAAACAAAAAAAAAACGTATTTTATCATATACATCAATTTGCAGACTCGTTTTCCACAGATATTATGTGCATGTAATTTTATAATAATAAGAATCAATTATGTATTTGTGCAAAACCTTGTTACGAGTTTTCTCATCTAGAAACGGTTTCACCAGTGCCAGAGTTGCCTGAACATAGAGGGGCGCCGAGAGGAAGTGTATCGCTTTGAATCGAGCAGGAAATCGCCCACGTAGAGCAGCTATTAGGTTTCGCAGAGCTGCTGCGCCCAACGCGCTACCCTGTCGTAACGAGAATCCGCTCCAGTCCACCACGGCGACGAAACCGGCTTGCTGAAAAAAAAGAAGCATAGGTTGTTAAACGTCTAGGCGGCGTATAATAATTCCAGTTTCAGAAACAGACGTCGATCCGGACTCTGGTAGGTAGAAATAAAATAACGTCAACTATCCTTCGCGATTCAGGTTGCTAATAATATATATTTTTTATTCTTAAAAAAGAAAAATACCTGCGTTTTATGTAACAAGTATCTTCGTAACACATAACAAATTGAATAATATAAGTTTAAAATAAAAAAATTAAAGAACCGAATAACATTGACATTGTGAAATAACGACAACCAGTCGACTATTAAATAATAATTGTCGCGCACCTGATTACGAGGATCTTGAATAAGTATTTCCAGAACTAGGAAAATGGCTCGTTGAACGGATAATGCGGGCACGGCTGTAGGGTCCCACTGCGACGCTAAAATAACCAGCACGCATCTGCCTTTCCTGTATTGAGTCACGGTACAAAGAATAAATGTACATGTAAAAAATTATATGTGTATGTATCCACGCATAAAATATATTAATATTAAATATGAAGAATATTAAAACTAAATGTTTATTCTCAGTAAAATAATAATTTGAAACCATTAAAGTTTTTTCGTTTAACACCTACAGTTTTCAAATATTAATCTCACGATACTTATCATCTCAAATATGAAGATAATGTATTGCGCGTACTCTTTGAAACATTTGAACGAACTATAAAATTTTATATCGCGCATATTCCGACGTACGTGTACAAACTGTTAAAAATAATTTATAATGTTAGCAGTGTCTTTGTCGAAAACAGCACCACGTATATTTTCAAAACTTCTGAGACGTGTTAAGAGGACGCAGTGCGAATGGCACGTTCCAAGCGTTTCTACACTTGCGAATAATAAATTTGTATGCGTTTTTTTATCTGTAGGAAATCGTACCTGTCGCGCGCGGGCAAAACACCCGGTATACCCGCGCGAAGTGCGCGCTGCAACGCGGGATCTCGGGCCGTGAGGTTGCCAAAGATATCCTGTCGATGCAACACTTGCGCCTGATAAGCGACTATCAGAGCCGCCGCCTGTTCGGTGCGATACTTCCTGGCCAGCAGGAAGCGCGTGATGTACTCGTCCGTGCAATTCTCCAGGTCTACGAATACATAAGCAGATTGGACCGGTCGTCATTGTAAATACCATGGAGAATCACACACGACCGGAAGTAATTCGAATGAGGGAATCGACTCCGGGGAGGACAAGGTAATGTGTCAGACATAATCTAATATCCTTCGACTAATAGTTCTTTTTTGTTTTTTGCATAAATAAAATAAAAATTAAATGTATGAATAGATAAAGAAACAAAATAAAAACTCTATAGGCTATGCACTTCTTATTAATTTTGTTACTTTTTAATTGAATTTACAGAATTAATAAAAACACTCATTTTTTTTAGATATATCTTCAAATAATTCAAAGAAAGATGGTCAGATAAAAGATATATCTTGATAAGTGAATATATATGTATCTCCGTCTCACCTACATCCGGCCTGTGTCGAAGTATAGCTCGTACAATGTTAATGGCCAGTTGTTTGTCACGCTTATCGAGCTTACCACGTTCCTCGTAGATGCTACGCGCCAAGGCGGCGTTATTGTGACCTCTTGCGGAATCGAACCACATATATTCGCAGTATTCGGCCATTTTGTGTCTTTCGTTTTTATTTGTTTTTTTTTGTTTTTACGCGTCAACAATCTCTGAAACATCGAAAAGCAAGATTTAAATTAATTTTTTATTGCGTACGAATATTTTTGAAATTTTTTTCAAATTTAATTTTTATATTTATATAATTTTTTTAACGTCTTTTTGACATGACACATTAAGTTCGCGATACAAAAATAGAAACGTAAATTCCTCTGCGAGTGCGCGGCTCAATGCTCCAAGAATGATTCATAGCGTATTATCCTTGTGTATGTCACGGCGAGGCGTGTCGGTTCTTTTGACCGGTTTGTGGTAATTAACTTCGCGAAAGTTTCTCATGACCTTGCGAAAGACAGAGATCGATTTGCGATCCCTTCGTGTTAATAATTTACCCGACTAGAATTGATCAGTCATTTCGAAACACCAATCGATAGCAGAGCGCAAATTGAAATGAAGTGCAAAATTGTGCGGTTATAGCATTTCGTTAAATAATAATTCATTCATTCATTCAGACAAAAGCTTGGGGTTCAAAGTTTTCTTTTAGTACAAAAAATCGAAATGAAAGATATTCGCTTTGTCATACAGGAACGCAAGGAAACACAGGTATACCATGTTACTTACGATGCACGCGAGTGTCCTTTGGAATCCTAAAGGGAGATTCTCGCGTTTGATCCCTCTTGTGACCGCGACGCAAAAGAGGATGAAATCAACGAATGCACCTGCGCGAGTCCACGCCAGGCGAACTGCGTGCAACGATGAAGAGTTACTTGACGCACCGTGTCCGATTCGTTCGAAAGTCTTGTGGAGTGTTGAGAAACACACAGAGAGAGAGAGAACGGCGAGCGGGGGGCAACCACCCGGTTTGCACGGAGGGATTACTGCGCCAGAGAAAAAGAAACAGGACGGAAAGAGGCCCCGCGAGAATCGAACGAGAGAGAGAGAGAGAAAGAGAGAAAAGAGAGAGACGCAGCATAAGAGAGAGGAGAACGAAGCCTGTGTAACCGACCTGACGCTGACTCACCACTGAGCGGTTTTTGTAAGCCGCGCTATTGTCATCCGAAAAATTGTATTGCGGTCCAGCAGTGAGATATCGTTTCACGAGCGCGGCCAATGCGCCGCGACACCGAGACGCTATCGAGAGGTAAGCAGGTCGTATAACTACAATCAAAGAAACATATATTTGGTATTAGTAACTTCATTAATTATACATAATTAAAGTAATTAATGATCGAATAAAAATAAGCGAAAAATGATTCATTCAACTTTGCACGAGATTGTGAGCGGATCACTCAATTTTTAATATTTTAATGTGTACCGACGATGACTCAGACCAAAAGTTGATTTAAGGAAACATCATTAAATAAATATTATTTTTGCATTAATAACTGCGATGAATTCTTAACATTAGAACAACCAGAAGTGAATGTATAGGCTACTAATTTTATTATATCAGTTTGATGAATATTTAATTATTCTAGTATTAATTGTGTTTTAATAAATAATTGCTTTGTTTGGAAAGTGGAAAGTTTTCAGACTCTCGACTTCGGGCTGTGGCAACATTTTTTTCGCAACAATTTCTTAAAAATTTATATCCGTAAGAGTGTCTAAATTTTGTTGTGTTATTTGAAATTTCAAAATATACAGATCGCAATTTTCTCTTTAAATTCCTTCAGTTATATATTGTTCACATGTTGCATTGTCATGTAACAATACACGTTACCGACACAACTTATGGTCACAATTTGCAAGTGCGCAGAAAATTGCCAGACGCGCATCATCCGGTTCTTTATCTCGTAAAACAATAGCGGCGCGAAAAAACACACAGAGAGCACCGTCGTTCGGAAAGCGATTTTTCGCGAGTATATACTATATGTATTGCGCATTCCTCCGCATATGTCGTCATAACGAGAACGAGTCAATACAAATGAGAAACAAATCTTGCAAAATCGATGATGTTTAATTTCGGACACGCGATCTATTTCATAAAAAATTTTTTTTTTGTAAAACAGATTCCGAAAAAGATCGTTTAGAAATTTGTTTCGTTTATTTTATAAAATAATATACGGAAGTCCGGCTCGCGCGGTTGAAACACATATTTCTTTGTGCGGTGCGCGATTTCTGACGGTGTATTAAGCACACATAACGCGTCCGCGGAAGAAGAAGTTGCGTAATGTAACGGTAGAAACGCGATATGGCGCGGCAATAAGGAATTGTGTTTCCACCACTTGTACAAAGAGAGTTCATCGTAACATTCGTCCATAAAATAAACTCCATCGACCGGCACATGAAAAACTATAAAATAAAATATCCTACAATCTCTGTAATCCATCGTACATTTTCAACGTATAATACAAAAAACGTAAAAAAACTATCAACTATTTTACATTATTTGATGATGGGTTTTGGCATATTAAAATATAAATAAATAAATATCGTCGTAATCTTTCATTAACATTTGAATTTGAAAGTTTAAACCAAATCTCTTTTTTTATTTATCACATGTGTGAAATTTTAACACACTTTGAGATGTTAATATGCCGCCGCGCCTTCGTTTGCAAACCAAGTTTTATCGTTCTAAAAGAACTGTAAATAATTCGCGGCTGAACCGGCGTTGATAAAAAGCCGGCGATATTACTCCTATAGGCCAACGATAGCGACCGACTGATTAGAATTTTTACATCGCATCTACGTCATTTGTGTCCCATCCGTGTGTGTAGTTTTTTTAGAATATAATTCTTGAAATAAATTTTTACATCGGTCCTTCCAACATTGACGCGTCAAAGTGTTGTTTTGTTCAAATAACAAACCCTGTAAAATGAATATTAAATAGTAAATAAATATTTCAACAACAGAAGAACTGCTCTAATTTGAGTGTAAAAACATACAATTTAATGGTCAAGATAACAAACGTATCATTAGTTTTCAACTAAACATAAAAAAATAGTGTTTGTGCAATACAAATCACAACAATACAACAAAATCTGTTTCTTCAATTGTACACGCGCGTGTACGTGAGAAAATTGACTCCGCTATAAGATTTTCGCGGAAGGACTTTGTATCGTTGCTTTTTCTTACCTCGCAGTCCAAGCCGCGCGATCGCGAGCCGCTTCAACTCGGAAATTGAGCACAGAGCTGAATTCAAATTGCACAACGCGATGATACAAAACGCAACGCGCAATCAATGATCCGGGAATGATCCGATTAATTTGATGGTGGCAGAACGCGTGGGTCGCGAGTGAAGTTGCGCGCGAGTCGATTTATATCGGACCGTCGGGGAAGAAGTGCGCGGCAACGTCACACGAAACGTCCGGCGCGAAACTGGCGATTCGAAATATGGCGAGCGGCATCGTCGCGATGAAAACGTGACACTGTGCTGGTCGTCGTTGGCTGCTCGCGGCCGTGAGCGAAGAGACGGCCGTTCGATGAACACGAATGACGATGACCATCGTCAGGGCCGTGACTAGAAGATCGAACGACGGATGCGAAACTATACTATATAGCTACATAGCGAACTGATCGAACGCCGAAGAGCGACCGTCTCTTATCCCTATCGCGTAACACAGTAACGAAATCGATAAAAAGACGTTCGAACTTTGTTGATTTTCCACGTCACTTTTTGTATAGCGCGCATTACGTAAGATTACGCAAATCGATGTGCAAGCTAGCGATTGTAATAATCATTAACAATTATACATGCAAAAACTACATTTTTTACATGTAATCTTCTTGTCCCACGTTCGCCACGTTTCAAAAGGATAAGAGTATCCGAAAGCGCTTTTTTAATAATGTCTCAATTACGCAGTGTTTCTTTGTTCAAAATTGTAACGATAATTTGCAACTTCTTTTTAGAACGATAATTAGCGTGAGAATCAATAAAGTTTTGAAGTTGATTTTTTTTATTTATATCGATTCGCTTTGTCGATAATGTCAAATTCTGCGTTAATTGACGATGGTAATTAGAGAACGTTGACATTACCGACCTCGGTATACTTGATAAATGCGCAAATGTACACGGCAACCAATGTTTCAACCGATCACTGTTCAATTTTGCCTCGGAACATTTGCGCAGGTTACACATTTCTTTTCATTTTTTATTGTGCTCTCTTCGACAAAACTTATGCCATTTCTCTTTTCTTTTTTTTTAGGTGCTTTTACTCTCATAATTTTTTATAAGAAACTTGAGACACATTTGGTCTATTGTCAAAAGACACTCACGTCAACACAATCAAAGGTTATACGCAATTTTAAGTGAATGTTTCTTCAATTACTGCTATTGGAAATGTGAAAAAAGAAATATAGTAAGTACTTCCAAGAGTTTTCTGAAAAAAATTATTTTGTTGATTCTGAATTTTTTTTTTTTTTCCACATTTCTACGTTTTATGCGCGATAATAAGTGCGAATTCTGTTTTTTGTTTGCCCCAAAAAGTCACAAGTCATTTAGATAATTATATTTTACACTTTGAATTGGCAGAGTGCGTGTTGTGACGAGAAAATTATCTTTATATCCGGGAGTAGATTATAATTCACCTAATTTGCAGTGACCCATCTCTCTCATATCGCACACATGTACAAAAAATGTAGAAATGTTTAGCAGTGCAAAACTCTTCATGTGTAATTAGAAACTAATAATTAATACTTACAAACTATAATATAATTGTGTGCAACATCTACGTGATGACGCAATAGATAAATTTTAATACTGTTGTCACAATGCGTGCGTGTTTTTTCGATTAAAAAAAAAGTATTTATTATACGAAACACCACGCATAAAAATTTGCCATTAATGAGGTTTTAATTTTGAAGGTAAATGTTTTAGAGAAGGCAGCGCCCACATTTCGTTTCTCCGCTTCAAGGTTGTATTTGAAAAAATGCATTCCATTACCGAGTGTTCCAGCTACCTGACATCAAAGTGTATAATCTGCGATCGTGTTTCACTCGCGTATTGTCGACCACGGCAGATACATCGTCGTTGCCGCCGCCGCCGCCGCCGCCGCCGCCGCCGCTACCGACGCTCTGATACAATCAGACGAAGGAGTGTATCGCGGTCGAGGAACAGTCGGGTCTTGGCCTCGGCAAAAAGTTTTATTAATCACGTCTTGTAATGCAACGTCACTGCCGCTGATAATCATATCGATGACAGCAGCTCACAAATGCTCAATAGTGCATTCCGACTCGAGAACGCGAGCAGAATCGGCGTGTCGGGAACAACGCGGATCTATAAGACACAAGACATTCACGGCGTAACAAGGTAACATAAATTAAACCGAGTTTGTTCAATTAAGACTCGTTGTTTCTATTCTTTTTGTACATACGCACAGACTGTTTTCTTCTATGTGAGAAAATTCAACTTTCCATTTGAGATGTGCAAACCAAGAATCCGAAATAGATTTTTACGTTAAAAATTGATCATTAGTTTACACTCTCTAAAAAATATTTTGCACGTACATCTCCAACACATGACACTTACAAATCTTATTGTTTCTTTTTTAATTTGATTTCATGTCTTTATATTTGATATAAAGATTCATTAAGTTCATTTAATGTCATTCAAATGCCAGCTATATGTATGCGTAGTAAGATAATAAAGTATCATTAATCAGTGAATTAACTTTTTTTCTCCTTTGCAATTATTCTGTTGCTAATTATCAATTATTACCATGCATTATTATGTAAATGTCATCTTCTGAAGTCAATGTTCAAATGTCTCGCGACGATCAAATAAACAATTCCATCTGTAGCGTAAAGCATAATTAGAAGTAAATAAGCGCTGTTCTTAAATACATCAAGGTCTTTGTGATTTATGTAACAAATCGTCTAGTGGTAGAATCGCTAGATAATTAAAAGTTTATGTATCTTTACGCGGTTTTAGAACACAATCATCCAAGAAAACATCTTTGTTGCTTCAAATAAGCGTAAAATATCAAAATTTTCTAGTTTCCAGTTCAAGTTAATAATCTCCTTAAGATTATAAATCTCGAGTGTAAACCTCGGATCTTTTTTGGTACGCATATTTTTACAATAAATTAAATTCTACCTTTAAATACATCATCATTAATAAATTAACTCCTCTCCTCTTGTCACTGACAAGAAGAGAGAATAAGATACGATATTTAGTGTAAAACCACTTATTTACGCAGTAGTTTATAACTCATCGATTAGCACAAATATTATGAAACTTTACAATTACAAAATGTATAAGTATTTATTTAAAAGATTAATATATATAAAAATGAATATATAAACATAAGATCTCTAACAGCAAAATTATCTGTCGTTAAAAGGACAGCAATTCAATGACAAAATATTGGCGATTTCTGTGGATGTGTTTTTTCACTTTGCTTACTGGGCAAATAATGCGATACTGCGATTGAGTCATAAAAGTTGTCATAAAAGTATGTGAATCACAGCGATTGTGTGATTGATGCAAAACCTAAAATGTCTTTTGTACATGTCTTTTGTAAGCTGAAAAATGTCACTATATAACATTAAAAATTAATTAAAATATAATTATTTATATAATTCGGAAAAAAATATTACAGACGCGCACATATGTTAAAAATGTTGTTGAGTCTCATAAATTAGAAAAAAAATAATGCTAATGCTGTGTCACTGAAGTTAGAAAAACAAGTAAATCAAGATTTTTTTTTCAAAGCACACAGCGGTCAAAGTTTATCGACTACACGTAATATTCTAATACATTATATAACAGAAACATTTATATTGTGTTCTTTTCCATTTCTTATATAAACTTTCATTTAAAAAAACCGAAAACTCAAGTAACAGCGACTTAAAAATACTCGGAAAAAAGTTCTTTATGCATGGCGTGACAAATATGATATTTTTGATTATATTTTTTATATTCTCTATTTAATTATTATTTTATTATATATATATTACACACACACACATATATATATGTGTATATATATATATGTATATATACAATATATATAATCATGCATGAAAGATTGAGACGTTTTCTATATTATATATTTATTTATATATGTATATACTTATAGATATCGAGTTTGTTCATATATCGAAGGACTTTTGTTCTCAGACAGTTTGTTTGATATCATAATATGTCTCTTCTACCGTATTATTAAAAAGTAATTATACTTGAAGAAAAAGAAGTATCGCAGACGAAAATATTTATTGTCAAGTCAAGATTCTTTTATTTTTCGATCTTATCGGAATAGTGTCAGTATTTATATTATCATATTATCACTTCGTTATCGTTGCTGCAAAAATGCAAATATATTATGCATGTAATAATGAATGCGATATTTAATGTATTCTCACTGAACTTGACAGAATTCCATCAAGATGTTACACATGGTAAATCTTTTGTCCCATGTGGCCGGTTTTGGGATGTACGCCTTTACCTTGTACTACTCCTTGTATTTGCTGCACATTCCTTTCATGGTGGAAAAATTCAGCCAGTTTGATCCTGGTCAGATGAAGTTTTTAACAATATGGGACGTGGTGAGTACAAACCAATCATATTATAAAATAAACCAATATTTCTTTTTTGTTGTTTTGTAAAAATAAAAAAACGATGCATATAAAATGTAATAACGAGATATCATTCTCCGCTTAAAATCGGCCGATATTTGAAATGGAAGTTGAGATATTGAGTTTTGAAATGGAAATCAACTTCAATACCGATATATATATGTATATGTATCAAAATCTCTCGGTATATATATATATGCACATATCAAGTCTATATTAATTCCCTCGAAACTCGATGTACAGTCAATTCATTCGAATTGATCGTGTCTCAATCGCTTGGGAGACATACGATACGTATATCTGCGTAACCCTGACTTGTGCAATTAGCTTACGCAAGTGATACAAGTTTACATTGCACAATCTTTATTCCGTACACACAATAAAATGTGGAACAGACAAAAGTTGATTGATTTCGAAAGAAAATAAAACATTGACTTCCAATTTAAACCCTGTAATCTGGGACTTTATTTTATATGGGATAAAGTAGAGGGAGATACAACAGTTGAGGATTTTATTGAAATTTTTTGTTCTAAAACACAAGTGAAAAGAGATACAATTGTGTAACTTCACCGCCATGCTATTTAAACCTTTGTTTATATTCATATAAAAAAAGTAATAATAATAAAAAGTTTACAACACATATAAATAGTGAAATTATTGAAAATATAGTATACTATGCAAATATAGGGTAAACTATGGGCCGTTAGCATAAAGCCATGAAGTGTCACCATGATAAAAGATGTTGCCATTTTACCTTGACTTTTTAAAAAACACTATTTATTACTGCTCATATATTACAAAATAACTGCGCAACAATATCGCAAACAACCTTGCCGTCGGTGATTACGGCGATCGCTTTTGTATTCGGAAAAGACACTCGTCGAAGAGAGGGCAAGATGCCAAGAGAACACCAAATCGCTTTCAAATACTTGACGAACACGAATATAAATTCAACTCTTCGATCTCGGGCTATCGATAAATGCGTGCTTCGACGACGAGGTAAAGGGCGACCGAAGAGACTAAATCCATCACTGATACATCTCTCCCCTTCCATTCTCTTTTCTCGTGTATACGTCGACCGCATGAACCAGTGCCAAACGCACACACGCTCTGCGGTCTTTTCGCCTTTTCCTCCCGCCGTTTTACTCTATCCACTATCTCGTCAGTAAGTCGCGGGTCGCCGACACGAGTGGTTGCGGGGTTGTTTTCGTTTACCGATCGCACGTGACAGTAAGTCTCTCGGCGCTCCGATAAAAAAAAAAGCAGGAGACAGGTGTGCCACGTACCACACGTGTTTGTACGTACGAGAGCCGTTTTAAGAGCCGAAGCGTGCGTTTTCTGCACCAAGTAAGGGTAGATCGATCAGCATGTTCCCTCCCGCCAGAGAGGCCGCGGAGAGACGGGCCGATTAAAAATAGGTTTCTTCGTTTTCTCTCTCTCTCTCTCTCTCTCTCTCTTTCTCTCTCTTTCTTTCCCTTGGCCGCAAAGTCACGTCGATGAACAATATATAAAAGTAAAATTTTTCTATGTACAGTACACAGGCAAAGCGGAATTTTGTTGAAGCGCGAAAAAACGCGCGCGTTTCTCCGGCGACGCAAACAGAATGCGGTTCTTTTGCGTTCGGGGGTGTTCGCGAGATGGAATTTCACACAACTCCGAAGATACTTCCGGTCGACGCACAGCGTCGCGACGACGTTTATGAGGGAGAGGAGGTTAGGGTATATTTTGCAGAGAACGTGTGTCGTGTTGCACAGTAACGTCTCGTCAAAAATCACATCGATGAATTTTTCTTATCGAACGGAAAAGCACATTGGTGTCTCTTATGGACCCAGCCAGCTAGAACGCGCTATGACACGATGTGTATAAATGCGACACGTGGTGCAACAGTGACACGAGATGTATTCACATTCAACCCCTTTCGTTTACGAGAGAAGGGTGATACGACGAAAGAAAGTTTTACTTTACGAGTCTGTGTGAACTGTGTTAATTTATTTCAATGGACATCGATACAAAGTTCAAACACAAGTTACTATAATACATATTTAATGGGAGACAGAAGCAAAAGATCTTTTATATATATAAAATTTTGTTTGGTGCAGCATTGCGTCAAATTGTGTTACGCGTCTCAAATCTTGCAAAAAACTTAAACAACTGACTTTTTTTTATTTCACTTGGGATAATTTGCAAAAAAAATGTATGCTTTTGAAACATTTCTTCAAACAATTCTTTAGAATCAAAAATTAATGAGAAAATCGATGAGTCGGAAAAACTTAATGAGATTTGAAACTCGTACTATGTTTAGCATAACTTGTTTTTTTTCTGTGTTCGCAAAATTATATTTTTTATCTTCAATTTTCTTAGTTTATTTTTTATTTAAAAAAAATCGCTAGTCTCTTTTTTGAGATACGAGGAATTTTTTTTATATTAAATTAAGGTTAATACTGGTCTTTCATAATGCACTTTGCGCTTGCTTAAAGTGTTCTTACATTGCATAATGTGATTAGTATTACTTAAGAGAAAGATAAAATATAAATGTTTCTTGGAGTTCTCGTTTTTTTTTTGTTTAAATTCTCCGTGAATGAATATTTCGCTTCCGCTTGTCTTGTGAGACATAAAAATCAGACGTAGAAATCCAGATATAGAATAGCACGAATAAATGAGATATATATTTTAAACTCTTGATTTAATAAGAAAAAACTTTTTTTTAACACAATACATTTTATGTCATATAAATTGTGTTAAATCTAGGCCGGTAAAAAGAAACTGCTTGAAAATAATATTTGCAAATTATTCAAACTGAGCGCGCAAGCGAAAGTGCGTCATATATCACTATCTTTTATGTAAACTTAAATCTTGTCTTCTTTGAAGCTGTTTCTCGAACTGTAGGAGCGATATTTTTTACAATTAAGTGTTGATGAATAAATAAATATTTAGACACAAACTTTTCCTTCATATTATAATTTTATCTTACGGCAACATTTTAAAAAGTGCTAAAAAAATTCAGATCTAGTTTTTATAATTAATTATCATATAAAATATCGCAATGAAATCAAGACTCCTCTTCCTCGTGTTGGGAATACTTTGTCTTTTTAAATCAAGTACTTTTTTATGCGTTACGTATATACAATTACATAACTCTACTTCGTAGGTACACACGTGGTTGCGTAATGTGTGTGTGTATCTATGTTGAGAAATAATAAACTGAAACTTTCCATCTCCGTCGGTTTCCTTTCGTATAGTCATTTCGTCGTACCACGATAAGCATCTTTGCGTGATAACATTGTCTATCGATGTGTACGATAATGGAGAATAACCTTGCGTATTTTTTTTTTTTTTTTTTTGAGTATATATGTACGCGTTTAAAAAAGAACTAAACAACGTAGACTGTGACCTAAAAACACGTTCTAACTCATTCATGAAATTTGTGTGATCTTAAGAGGAGCGTAACGCGACGACAATTATGTTTCTTTGTGAATGAACGTGTAAAGAGGATTTAAAGATCATCTTGGTTTTTTTTTAAAAAAAAAAAAAGAAAGATTTTTATTTTTTATGACATTATCTGATAATAAACTTTTCCGTTTATTTATAGAAAAAGAGAGAGAGAGAGATAATAATAGAGTAAAACACCCAATGATTAGCACTTTAAAGACTTGTCAATTTTTTTTAAAGAGTGTCAACTACTCTCTAAAATTCTAAAATATCTGGTGACACAAAAGATACAAAAGTAACCCGTTATAACGTTAAATAAAAAATAATCATAGAAAAAAAATGTTAACAACCAAAGAAAACTAATAAGTGCTAATTGTTAGAAGAGATACTATAGGCTCGTGTATCTCACACGACATTCGCGTGGATATGATTTTTGTAAATATTGGTTTCTCACGATCTTGTTAGTACATTTTTTTGTACGAACAAGAAATAATGCCATTAGTATTCAGAATAATTTACCAATGAAATCTATGTTTCTCACGAAAGATATTTTGGCCGAATGATGACGCACGCGTGTATGTGTGTGTGTGTGCGTGCCTAAACGTCTGGGAGAAGAATATGCACAAAAGAGATAATTACACGTTTCAGAATTGCTCGCGAACGGCTGTGAAATGCGACAAGGCCTAGTGATTGGATTCCATGCGATTTTTTTCCTACACTACGCATTCGGGGTTTATTACGATTACACGTACACGATCGTGCCGGCCAATGTCGGGAGGGTGCACGGCGCCTACGGTGGGAAGTTCAAGTTCCTTACGTTCTGGGATGCGGTTAGTATATATATCGAGCGAGAGTGTGCGAAGTTTATTGCGCGAAATTTTTACTGACGAAGTTATACCGCGCCGACTTTTTTTGTGGGTGTATCGCATGTTTTATGTACACACACATGTGTACACGCTATTACACAAGATATACGCGCGTCCGCTACTTGTTTCCTCTGTGTGCAAATAATCTTGCCGCTACAGACACTTTCGTTGTGATGTGTCGAATAAAAATATCATATAAAATAAAAAAATAAAAATATTATATTTGTATACACATTTTACAATAAAAAATATTTATGCATGCGCATTTCGCGTGCAAATTTACACAATACGTTCGAAAAGTTACAAATCATTTTGTTGTCGCTCCCAATATTACTCACTTTTCTAATTTCAATTTTTTACATTAAAATATTCTACAATGTAATAATGCGAGAATTACCTTCGTTCTGCTTCACAAAACCCGATTCTCCCGTGATCGTGTGTACTTATATATCCATTGGACGATAATATCCTTATTGCCGCGTTATGTAATAGTGAAAACTGAGACACCGCGTCCACCTGGGATACAGCCGACGATCACAAATCGCGGTGATATAATAATTCCATCGACAATAGGAAATGAGGCAGAAAATAGGGACGCGCTCATCAGCAACGATTATCGGTGAAATCAGCAGTCACATCGCGGAGTTCTTCCTCTCTTGAACGCGCGCTCCTGTTAGAATATAATTTTCACGCGCAAATAAATAAAAAAAAAAAATTAAAAAAAGAACATTTGCTCGTTTATTTTTAATTTGCGGAACAGAATACGCAACTCTCTCGCATCTCCGTGGAGGAGAAAGTCTCCAATGGAATTATTATTGATGAAAGAAATCTAAGGAAATCTGAAGGAAAAGTGTTGTAATGTGACTTTGTTTTCTTCTGTGTTGTAACTTTCGAGGGTGATGAAGTAATGACTTGTTAAAAAAGAGCAGCTCCGCTATATTTATTCATCGTCCGAGCCAAAAGCGTTTGACATTAAAGTATAACGAGTGCTACTTTCGAGCATTTTGTCACTTATCGCCGAGCGATAGCACCCTTGGCCATTTCACGCTTAAATTGCCGCTTCATCAAACGGCTCTCGGCATAAAGAGCAAAATTCAATTATTTGAGCATTACTTCGTGTGTGCACGTTGACGGTCTTCTGTGACACGCAACGGCCACTCCGTAAAATGACTATTAAGAGGATGCTGAACCGTCCTGAACCGTTTTATCCATATTTCGTAATTCCAATTTTTTGTAAAAACTATTAAAGTAACAAAAAATTTATTTTTCGTGTATGCCATCATCTTAAAATTCTTAATATAGCATAACATAGCATTGTTTATTGTCATAATAACTACTACTATTGATACTATTGATACTATTGATACTATTGATTGAACAAACTAATTTTTGAATAAATTATTAGTTACTTACTGAATTAATTATTAAATAAAAAATATTATATTATGTGTTTAATTTGCGTAAATTATTATTCGTACTTAAGTTGTTACTAATCACGAAGTCTTGTTTAAAACAAAGTTTTCGCTCAATAACTTCGAATGCTAATTGGTGCAACCTTAATTAGTATCGAGAGCAGTGCGGATAATTAGGCCACTTCCGCTTGTTCCGTCAACAAGTCTCAGTGTCACTTGACACACGACTGCACACGAAGCAGTACACGTTCTCGACTAACACGTCATAAGTCTTCTTGGGCTTCTGATTACTCGTGTTGCGCACAGTCATGTTGGATCGGAGAAGTGAGACATTAAATGAATTTTTATCAAACAATTAAGTCAAGATAAATTAAGTCCGTTAAATGCTATGTAACCGGCTCGAACGAATATCAATCAGAAAAATGTCGACGAGAAGCAAGTTCACAGACGAAGCAATATTTGACTCGAAACACGTCAATATTGAACACGTAAAAGAATATGCACCATATATACATATATATATATATTTAATATAAATATACATTGACATTTAATATAAATATATTGACATTTCATGTCTTTGTTTTACAAGATATTTATATTTAGATACCAAGGTTTTATTGCTTGTTTTTTTTTTCTTTATCGCCACTATTTATTTAGCGATGCTTTTGTCTAATCAGTTCATAAATTAGTGAGTGCGACCTAGTAATAATTTACTTAATGCCTCGGGAACGCGCAAAATTCTGTTTTTAGATTTTGCAAGCGGTGTTCTTCCTGATATGTCTGTTGAACGACGCTTTCGGCACAAATGCCGTAAATCCCAAGAAAACGCCCTTCATACGAAAAGTGAAGGATTGCTTCCACGCGAGTCTCGGATTTCCCGTTGCCATGGTGAGTTAAATTTCACATAAATTTTTTTTATATTGCGTTCATACATTTGCGTTCAATTCGAGAATGTTGCAACAAAATTAATTATTAAATTATTATTATTATTGTTATTTATTAATAGCTTTTTCCGATAAGAAAAAGATGAGAAGAAAAAGTAACTAACGTTGGCCGCTTCAGCAATTGTTTAATTGTGCAACGGTTTGTGATGCTCTCTTCAACCGTGGGAAGTTTCTGTTGCTAAAGTGCGTTTCGCAGAAAATTATGAAAATCATACGGGTTGCACAACGGTTGCGTTTCGCGCGGCGGGTTTGAAAACCTAAGTGGAAATTTTTAAATTAACTTTTTGCGGTTGGATATATATACCTTTTAGTTGCCAAACTATATTTTCTAAAGCAAATCCAACCGCAACGAGTTAATATCTTTTTCTTTTGTACGCGCGGACGTAAATTTATCTTCTAACGAAACGTCAAAAGATTTGCGGGAAACGAAGCCAACCCTATATTTCCATCTTTTTTTCTTATTTATATTATTAACAGTCTCTGGAACAATGTGATGTGAATCTGATGTCAATTTCAGTTTGTCGGCGTGACTTTCTGGGCGTTAATGTTCGTGGACCGTGAACTGGTATTGCCGAAAGCATTGGACCCGTACTTCCCATGGTGGTTGAACCATTTGATGCACACGATGATTATGGTGACAACCATATTCGAGATGATCGTTGCGTCGCGACAATATCCTAAACGGTCCCGCGGCCTCGGAATACTCGTGACCTTCATGCTCACATATTTAATCTGGTGAGTGAAACAAATCCCGAAAGTAATTTTTATATTGCGATCACGCGAACAAGTGGAATAAAACGTTTCTCTTACAGGATACACGTAGTCTACTATAAAAGCGGCGTCTGGGTGTATCCCGTGATGGACGTGCTATCGCAGCCGATGCGAATAATGTTCTTTGCTGTGCTGCTCACATTCTGCATGGTACTCTACTTTGTCGGAGAAGCGCTGAACAACTTCATCTGGGGTAACGAACACACTAAGCATAAAAAATCACACGCCAAATCCAAGTAGCTTCGTCCAAAGAGCCTCTAACGGGTAAAGCAACAAGCTACCAAGTACCCGAGGTTTGCCTGCTGCGTGCGGTGGTGATGGAAGTAAAAACCAAACAAAATTATGAATAAACGGAATCTTTTCTATACTCCTGTTTGCAGTATATGCACGTTACGTTAATTTATTATAGTCGAAATGCAAAGCAATCACATTAATTAGGATGTTTATAGCATACTAGTGCGTGTGCATGTTTATAGGTATTTATATTATTTAAAAAAAAAAGGTGTAACGGTGAAAAAAAATTGTTAACCCGGCAAATTATTGGAGGTAACACTGACAATGTGAATGTAAGGAGCATGCAGGAGCATACAATGCATTTTTGTTAACTCAATCATACATCACACAGGAGACTAATTAATCATAATTAATGTATAGTGTTCTTTGCGCGTCGATCGAACGAAAACAAAATGAGACACATACACACACTCATCTCACTCGCCTGTCCAAGATAATATTTATTTTTCTACTTTCGTAGTGAACGATCTATTATTGTTTTTATCAATAAATACACGAAAGAGAGACGCGCGAGTTGTAATGATATACATAACTGTATAGATAATGATATACACAGTTATATAATTAGATAATGTGAAATAGCGATAATACACACGTTACGACACTTGCCCGAAGACTAAAGTCCGAATATATTTGTGATCGAGTGTAGGAAAAATGTACGTAGCGAGAACGGAGAACACGGAACCGACGTTGAAAACGTAGTAACACACACAGAGAGAGAGAGCCACAGTGGGGAAGAAGCAAGAGGAATTTTGTGAAATAATAAGATCGAGCAAGCTAACGTCGCCGAAGATTATTTTCTTGCCGCGAATGAGAGAACTGACTTTGGCATTTACGAAACGAGAATTGACTCTTCGTATTGACACATAGTGTATTCTACGTTAGAATTTGTTGTTTGCAACTTCATTCAGCGAAATGTATTCAATGATACACTTATTATTATACTTACGGCCTAAAAATATTGATATTTTCCTAAGATAAGTTGTTATGTGAATTACTTCTTTACGAAGAAGTAGAAAGCTAAACATTTTCTTTTTGTGCCAAAAATGCATCTGGTAAATAAAACAATTGGAAAAGAAATTTACAGAGAATGAGTAACGATTGTGTAAAAAATGGAAGATTCTAAGATTTTATAACTATCGTTTTTTGTGCTTAACTTTTTCTCGAAAACAAAAAAATGAAAGATACGTTCAATCGAAACGTAGAGAAAGAAAGAGGACAAAGAGAAAATTGCGTTCCGTGCGATATTACATTACGTAATAATGTTAGAGCGGTTAGACACAAAAATTCAAGAGAAATTGCGGTTAATATACGATAGAATATTCCACATGTTCACAACTATAAAAATATTAAAAAAAAAAAAAAAATTACGAAGCATCTGTAAGATGCAATAAAGATCGTAATTTATGATTAGGATATTTCCAATAAACATTTGTAGAATTTTTGATTAAAAATTCTACTACCCTCAGGATTACAATTTTTTTTTTTTACATTCCTCTTCCACATCTTTCATAACCAATTCAACAAGCTGATTGAAGGCTCGAGTCAGTTCGATGTTTTCAATCGATAAAAACTCGACTTGAAAGAGACCGGCCCGGAAAAATCCAAAGATGTGGATTCGAACTCGAGACCTCCCTATTAACAGACCCGACATTCAGGCCGCGAGATTACCGGGCCGGTTGATAAACATTTGTATTAGATACAAATATAAAAAAAAAAAAGATTTCTGTGAATTTTTTTTGTATATTAATAATAATCAGCTACACACTTTACCATACATTGTAGAACAAATACAGTTGACATATAAAAAGTAAAGGACAAAAATAAATACTTATTTGTTACTAAAATAGAAAAATGTTCTATTGTCTTACATTCTACACACAAACGTGTGTGTAGAATGACACATGATGATATTCACATTCCTTCACGCATTTCCCTACCAACACTGTTATAAAAAATATGTATTCTATATATGTAAAAAAAGAAACAGTCAACAGATTTTTGTTAAAAAATTTTCTTACTTTTTCTTCAATTGCGGCGATATTTGAGTCCCTTTGGAGCTGCAATTTCTGCTGTTGATTATCTCGTCGATACTTTGTTTCAATTCCTCCATCTCTAGTATATCAAGAGGCAGCGAAGTCTGCGTAGCTATCTCCCTAGCGTTCGTCTGCCCCTCGTTTTGCAACAATCGCGTTAATTCCGGATAACGCGAAGTGAGATTAGAATCCAAGTCATTTATCACAGTCATTCTATGTATCTCCTTCTCGTTCTCATTCTTCGCTTTAATATCACTGGTCTCCTGAAGCAGATGCTTCAGAATAGCCTCGTCAACGTACTTGCCTCTGTGACTTCTTCTGTCGTCTTCGTGATTATAAGCCTTGCAAGTTTTGTTGCTGTTTTTATTCTTGTTATCGCGCGTTTCCTCGGAGTCCAACATCTTCGTTTCTTCATCCGGTTGGCTGTCTTCGCTGTCGCTGTCCTGCTCATCTTCTTTCTCCATGTTGCCCATGTCGATATCCTTGTCAGTTATATCCTGATGTCTCTTCTCGTCGCTGCTCAAATTTTCATCGCTGCCGCTCTGTGTTCTGGGAGACAAAAACGGTAACAGCAGAGCCGGAGTTTTGGTGTCAATGATCTTCGAGTCTAATGTTCGCTTGTCCAGTCCGGCGTTTCCCAATCTTCTGCCCATATTAGGCATCTGAGGCGATATTTGCGCCATCAATTGACTATCTTGAGAAGTGGTGCTGCCTCGTCTAGAAATCGGATCGATTTTCGTCGATCGAGACTTCGCAAAGTCCCTTCTATTCTTTCCACGACGACCGCGGGACCGACTGGCGACTTTCCGCGTCGTCTTCACTTGTGCGATCTGCACGGATATCTGTGAATCCAGCGAATTCCGCCTGGACTCCATGGAAACACATCGAAAGCTGTAACTGATCTCGGAATCCGCCGAATTTCGCCGATTACTTGACACAGATCCGGTAGCGCCGGCAACCAGTGCGCCTCTCCGCGTTACCAACTTGGGTAACGCGGCCGCCCAAGTGGAACTGAAGTCCTGCGAGGCTGCCGAGTTGAGATCGAAGTTAAGTCCGACCGGATCCTCATGAGTGTTGTGAAAGCTTATTGACAAACGGCCGGCCTTGTGGAACGTTTTTCGATTTGCAAATAGATGCGCGATGAGTTTGTGCTTGCTCAATTTTATTGGAGGCTCCTCGGACTCGCGATTCAAGACTCTGCAAGCAAAAAGAAGACACACGCTATTCAGAGTTGCTTTGTCTGTGACATCAGCAAATTTATGTAACGAGCATTCAAACAAGTTATAGAACTTTACCTCTTAAGAAATCTGCACCAGGTGTCGACCGTTGAACTTGTCCAAACCCAGGACGACATGAGAACCCCGGCGAAAAATGGTGCTAATAAATGCAATTGCAATTTACCCGTGCTTGGTCTCGTGTCCATTTTACACTCGGAGATGTCTGAGAACTTTGTCGTTATCGAGCATCTTTAGAAGAGAGCAGAGAGTATTTACACACAATTATGAAAAATGAAAAATAAATAAAATCTAAACATTATGCGCAACACGCGTGTCTACATGTACGTTCGGACAACTTTGTTGACTATCGATTCTTACATCATGTAATCTCTGAAACTCTGTTTCCACTGCCAAGAATGTTGAAACTCGTAAATGTGACAATAGAACGTCACAATAACCGCCGCGAGAGTGGATATAGAAAAGAGTCCCATTCTCACAATGGTTTCTTTGATCTTTGAACTCGCTCTCTCGGATATGATCTCTTGACTGCTTATTTTTAAGCAAACAAGCGTGTAAAGACCTGGAAAAAAAAAAAAAAAAAAAAAAAACATAACGTGCGCAGATCGAGAATAATTCTTCACGATTACATTTACATCAGTATAATACTCACAATTTATTATATTAATACAGAAGCAAGCAGTGAAAATACAAGATTATTACTGATATGTATCACGCAAATATATACGTTACAAAAGAAGTGTAAAATACTTACCTCTGCAGAGAAAATAGCCTCCTATCAGTACAACAATTAAAACAGGACACAGCACAAATCCTATTCTCACCGCGTGATTGGTGTAACCGACGAAACATATTCCTGTCATACTGTTGCCGTCGATCTCGCCCAACGCCATGATTGTAACCGTCAGGACGAGCGGTATGCACCAAGCGATCAGATGGAAGTAAGCGCCCTTCTTGTCTATCCGATCCTGTATTTTGCCGAGCGCTTGGAAGCTCATGTGCCAGGCGTAAGTTAGTATAACAAACCACACCATAGCTGCCATCATGGAGTAATAAACGAGCACAAAAACAACTACGCAGGATAAATTCTCGCCGCTGAAAAAAAAAAAACAAAAACAAAAATACGTAAGTTTTTTTTACGGAATCAAACTATTACCACAAAATACTTTTGAAACGCTACCTTGGCTCGCTCATCCTTAAAGTTCCGTCTTTACGACACACAATCGCGTCTCTGCTGCCAGGAGTGACCTGGATCAGCCATCCTATGCAAGACACCATGAAACAACTGTTTATGTAAAATATGACCAAAGCTGGATACTTATTGGCGCTTCTCCAGTCTATCAAAAACGTTATCTGAAATGTGTACAATTTACTGTAGTCGGTTATTATTAAAATTAACAAAATGTAGTTTATTGGCACTTACAACAGTGAATAAATTGAAGGCACAGCAGATGCCAGCGGCCCATGTGACAAACGAATGTATTTCGTTGTGTTCGTCGAATGTGTACAACGGGTCGTAACATTGTGTTCCGCAGCCTTCGACTCCGTCAAAAATCGAGAGAGCGTTGTCAGTAGGTACAAGAGGTTTCAAGCACTTGCCGGTGATGTTAAACTTCAATTCCCGCACGTCATTTTTGTAGTCGCACAATCGTGGAAATAATTTCGTATTGTCGCATTTGGCAAAACTCGGCCACAACGTGTGATTAATCAACATTCTGCAGGGTCCCGACACCATTTTGCACATCTCTTGAGACGGCAGCTCCACTGTATTGTTTACGCATTTTGGCATAAAAATTGAACACAAAAACGGTTGAACGACAGCCCAGCACTTTGGTACATGTTGCAAGGCCTGTAGCAAATGCAGTTTTTCCTGAAAAATAGAAGAACACAGAAAAAAAAATAAAACTGATGCTTATTTTTCTGTATAAACAATATATGTACATAATATGTGCAATGTTTTCAGATGCTAGTAGATTGTAAAAAAATGTGTTAAAAGACAAGATAATCAAACACACACAAGACACAATGTCTTTATATCTTGATATCTCACTCTGTATTACAGGAAGATAAGACTCTAAGTGGCAAAATGTTTCATATTGCTCTTAGCTACGTGTAGCTCTAACATAGAAATGTTTTTAGTAATCATGTCATGCTTTTTTATCAATGATAAAATATATTGTTATCCATTTACATCTCATTCCTTTTAAAAAGACAAGTCTGTGTATAGAGTCAAAAAGGAGAAAATCTGAGTTGTTTTCAAATACAATTCTTGATATCTTTGGCCACTTACAAAATGGATTTATTTATTTATTTCTTTTATGGTGTGCTGACTTGCTTAGCTTGTGCATGCCTGAGTGTTCTTGAGAATCATGCCAAGCTTTGCCAAAGGAAAAAAAAACAGAACATTACTGACATAAAGAAATAATATAAAGTTCTTATGCGTATATCTACCTCAACAATTTCTGGCGTCGCACGTTCGGGTATGAGATCCAATGTAGTGAAGGAATAAGGTATTTTCGTTCCCATGCAAGTATTTTTATATAAAGAAATACACTTGGCAGGTCTGCGACATGTCGAAACGTCCGGCGACAATTCTCCTATCGGATACCTGTCCAGCAAATAACTAGAGTCTTTGATCCTGTGCCGGGAACTCAGACCGAGATTTTCTTTCCACGTACTGTTTAATTCACTGTCGTCGTTAGCGGTGAACCCGTGCACCATTTCGGAGAACGACTCGGGAAACAAGAGCAAACTGAAAGCTAGCAGACGCATCATCTGCAAGTAAAAGATAAGTTTTTCATTTAAAAAAATCGAAAAAATTTAAAAAAACGGAAAAAGTTTTTGCTTTCAGAGATCAATAAAGTGTCTCTTTCTTTGTTTTAAATGTACGCAAATGTTTACGAAGCACAATCAGTATTCAAAACAAAGAGTCACGTGGTGCGGAATAATAAAATAATAGAGTTGAAAGTTCGCGAAAGACACGTACTTTTTTCGCGCTCTCTCACAAATTAGACGCCGTTGTTCTCAAAGACAAGCCACGTGATCACGAGATCCTCCCTTTCGTTTGTGCGAGGCGGCTCCTCGGCATCTTCCACGGTCTCTGCGACTCATAGCATATAACGTAGAAGAGAAACCAGCCGGGACCACACACGTGTTGCGTTCCTCGGTAGGACCACCCACGTAGCGTTCTGTGTTGCTGGCAATGGCGCCTCTCCCCCTTTCGCGCACGTCTCTCAGTCAAGTATTCAACTGGAAATAAAAAAAAAACAAAGTATCCTTCAAATCCCGGTTTCACTTTGGAAAGGGAGCAGAGGACCTAACACACTGTCAGGACAAACAATATATTGAATAAAAAGCGGCAAAAGTCGAAATATATGCGATTGTCGACAATTTAAAAAAACTTATCAAAATTTTCGGAAAAAAAAAACAAACTGTTAAAATTATAAGACAAAAAATATAACACATGTAAAACAAAACTGTTTGTTTTTTGGTCTTTTTGTCTCAAAGTTTATTAAACATTTTGCTACGCATTTTATCGTGACGCATTTTTACACACTCACACACATAAAATCAAGCTCTGCCGCAAAATTTCTTAGAGTACAATACATTGTCCGACACTGAATCATTTTGCAACAAAAAGAAAACAAAGTTCCAGAGAACGCGAAGAGAAATGGAAGAGAGACATTTCTTCCTTCTCGCAAATTGTTTAGGAGAATGACACAGTATAGTATCTCTCATTTCACAGTGACAGAGAATTTGTTCATTTAAACTTAGATAGAAAAAAAAATTGAGAATATTTTATCGTATGCAGAAAAATCACTTTATTTGATATAAAAACACACTTTATTATAATTGTGTTTTTCTATATACGTATGTTTATAAAGTTACAAGCAGGGAAGTATATAGATCATACACAATATTCGTAAATCACAAGATTATTTACACATTCTCAAATAATCTGACTTCGAAAAAATGTAACAAAAAAAAAACACCTACTTCGTATATGTTAATTATTCTTAAGGTTTTACGAATAAGTTGAAAATATAAAAGAAAAAAGACCAAGCCACCTTTGAATGTGATAAGTGAATAAACAAACCATTTAAAAAGACAAATCTTCGAATGTTACTTCTCTAACACGATTTCTGTGTTCTTATTATTTTTAACTCACATTCACTAGGTGACTTATATCTCTGTTTTTTACAAATGTTTTTATACTGTTATTGTAAAAAAAAATATTGTGTGCGACACACTATAATAAACACAACAGATAAGTAATAATTTGGGTTTATAACAACGCACTCTATATACGCAATTTCAAAATATTGAAATTCTGGACAGTTGATTTTTTTATTGAATTTATAAAACACCTACTGGATATTTCATCAGTTTTGAATATTCTATTTTAAACAATATACAACGTAGATTCTTAACACAATGTGTTGCAGTTGCATTAAATTCTTGATGTGATTCAAATTTTGATGAAACAAACTGAAAAAAAAAAAAACCTACGTTTGATGCAAAAAGTCATGTATAATATTACGCAATTACATACAAAGCTTCTAAAACTAAAGGGTATTATGGAGATTTTTTAAATGAATGTGTGTTATGAAAGATATTTATATATGTATAAATCTGAATTTCTTTTGAGAGTTTGAAAAAACGTGTCAAAAGAAAACCGTTACGAATAAGACGACAAATGTGATACAAAACTGAAACACAAGACTGTTTTGGTCTGTTTTGTTTCTAATAACTCGGTATATGACTGTCAAATTGCAACGGTACCATGCGCGCGCACAACTAACGAAGCGACTACCCTGTTATATCAAGAGCATTTATGTTCTCCAATAAATCTTTAACGCCATCTTGAACCTGATCCGAAGTGTTGGACAACGAGAGACGCGAACAAAAATCGGTCAATACTTCTATCTGTTTCTGCGCTTTCGCTTCGTTTTGCATTTTTTCCTTTAAGTGCATGGTTAACAGTTGCGTTATTTCGTAAGCTTCTTTTCTGAGCGCTATCATGTCTTCGTTCTTGTAGCTTTGCAACATTCTCAATTTAGTCATTGCTAAGTTCAGTGGATTCTTGCCGCGTAGATCTGGCGCTTGGATATCGGTGCCGGCTTCCACAAGTAGTTTCACTATTTCGTGATTACTGGTGACTGTGGCTAGATGCAACGGAGTGTTGCCTATGCAATCGTGAAGATTTGGATTGGCACCTTTTTTCAGTAATAATCGAACTATGTCTGTGTAACCCCTGTGTAGTAAAGAAGACTGAAGTGTATAATATACAAATAAATCTATTTTGTTTACATATTTTCAAAAATTGGAAACACTGTATATAGACATCTGTAACTTAAAATTATAATTTTTTAAATTACACATTTAAAAAAAAAAAAGAAACAGAGATAAGAGCAGGTATTTCCAAAGTCCTATATTTTACTTACTTGCAAGCAGCATAATGAAGAGGAGTTCGTCCGAAAGCATCTTGATAGTTGGGAGGACCAGAATTTTGCAAGAAAGTTTCAGCCATTGAAATGTTATTTAAGCACACTGCTATATTTAGTCTTGTTTTCAACTTTTCTTTACATATACCATTGTGCCTCTTTCTAATTCTTTTCAGTTTGTCTATTGTTTTGTCTATCGCATAAGTTTTTCCTGCACAAAAACAATCATGTGTGTATTTAGTAACAGTTTACATACTTTTTTTAAAAATAATTTTTATTTAAAAAAAAAAAATAACTTGTATATCTCAAAGTATAATCATAATACAAAGAAAAAATATTTATCATAGCAATGACTGCTTGAATGACAAAGTTACTTACTAAGTATGTCACGACGGTCACAAATGTGTCCGGATAGCTGAAAGTTATCACAACTGTTAGAACAACACTGCTTTCTCATCTAACATTAAGATAACATTATTTCAGTTTTTTGTTATTGAAAGATTGTATCAAGAAATAAAAAAATGTATCTCATTAGAATTGTGTACAGTAATCTGGGAGAAGAGATAATTTAGCATCAACCATTGCCATGAATCTTGATGAAAGTACGCTCAATTCAACGGGTTTTATCAAGATTCACGGATGTGAATGTGCGCTCTGAATCAGATAATTACCGACGTCACTTTGAAAAACAAAGGTTCGACAACTGGGGGATAACTGGCAGCGTGATAGGGACACGCTGAGTGACCAGGAACATGCTGAGCTTCTTGCTGAACGTTTGAGTTGTCATTTGAATCGTTGCTCGTCTCCACTCCCGAATCCACCGACGTCATATTTTCACCGAGTAATTATTCCGCTACCGCAATATCAGCAGCTATTCTTTGCATGTGGAATCGCAATTTACTGCGTTTCAGAAATAATTCAGAAAAATCTCAGGAATTGTGCGAAACTGCAAACAAAAGAAGAAATTATTCGACTTTAACCGCGCGCGTTTCTCAACACTCTTATTTATGACGACGAACAAAACATCCGTTACGTTAACATGAGGTAAATATAAATCATAAATATATAAGCACATACGTACATACAACAAACATCAAAATGTGTCATTGACACGCGCCATGTTAAAAGATTTCCAGGTATTTCTGAGACTTGATTCTCGAAAGATAGATCGCGTACGATTGTGTCACTAGAAATCTATCCTAGTTATTCTGGTAATAATCATAAAATATCACATGCTATAAAGAGCCGTCTACAATGGAGAGTTGTAGGCCGTAATAGTAAGAAATTGACCAATCACAGACAAAGTACAGAAGAATAATCGATTGTGATTTGTCAATTTCTTACTGTTACGGCCTACAACTCTCCATTGTAGACGACCCTTAATATGGGTGCGTTCAGACAACTCAACGGTTGAGAGATCATCACTTATGACAGGACTGTTCTTCAAAATCTGCGGCGGTTCCAAAAGTATGACCCAATCAGAAGCGATTATCTCTCAACGGTTGCGCAACTTCTGATTGGATCATACTTTTGGAACCGCAGCAGATTTTGAAGAACAGTCCTGTCATAAGTGATGATCTCTCAACCGTTGAGTTGTCTGAACGCACCCATTGATCTTCTCGAATATTTTTGCATGCTAGGAAAAGATTATAGCGCACGTAAATTGTAGATTGAGAAGTCAGTTGAATTTTTTATAAACAAATAGAATTTTGCGAAAATTCTTCGAAAATTGAGATCTCTCCACCTGAAAGAGAAATTTATGTTTTTTCTGCAACGTTAACTTACGTTGGCAACAGTGCGTTTTCACAGCCTGACGACGTCAATCACGTTATTATACGGGGAACTCCGCTGTACAGGTATCGACGGTTACAACGTAGTTTGAGTTGATTTAATTTTTTCTATGGATAAAACAACACATTTTATTAGTAATTCCAACATGACCGCAATAACGAGCCTGTCCGACGATGTGCTCAGCATGATCCTGGAACTTGAGATCATCAGCATCGAAGACATTATGAGTTTCAGATGCGCGTGCAACCGTTTTTCCAAGGCGGTCAGCCCCAACAATTTACTTTGGCGAAAAAAATTTTTTCAAAGGTATTTCGTAATTCTTCGCAATTCTTTATATGAGTCTTTGTTTAATTTGTTTACTTTCGATAAGGATCATTATCAAAATGCGTTGTTCCATGTATCTCATGCGAAGGTTGTATGTTCTTTGTTGTGACTCAGCCTTGCTCAGCTTCACAAATAACTCATTGTTTTTTCACAACTAATTCTATCTTAATAATTTTTTTTCTTTGTTTCTTCTTACACTTGTGTCACACATTTCTGTATTGGGGAATAATATTAATTTAATTAGTAAATACTATGTATATAAACATTTATACATGTATATTTGTATATATGAGATATTCAATAAATCTATTTTATACTTCTAATTATTTATTTTTAAACACACACATGTGCATTATTGAGACAACACATGTGTACCACAATTAATAATTAACTAAAGTATTTTCTTTAATGTAGATGGCCTAATTTAAAAAGCAAATACAATCATGAGAACATAAATTATGAACAACATGTTATAAGGAGCATACAATGCAGAAAAAACTTACATCAGTATTTGTCTCTGATGCCAGAGAAATTTTATCATGTAAAGTATTTAATCGATGAGGACATGAATGATTTTAATTTGTCATTCTGGTTAGACACAGAAGTGTCTGAATCAAATTATGATTTTTTAATGGATGAATTAGATAATATATTTGTACCGTCATGGTAAGAGTAACCTCTCTTGATCACAAAACTCACTAGTCTATCTCATTACATTTTTTAAAATAATTATGTGTTTTTTTTTTTTTTTTAGCAACAATTTAACGCAAGTCCATTATGCCCAAAGTCTTATGACATATATCAAGCACTCTTATTTGAGGAGAAAATGGCAGAAATTTATAAATAAACCTCAGAAACAACAAATTCTAGAAGATGCAGTTAGTATTGTTGAAGACTGGGTGAAGGGAAGACAGAGAAGGGAAGACAGGAATTGTACAATTAATGTTCCAGAAATGCTTGATACGATTGCAGACAAAGTACTGGACAATCTTAGAAAAGAATATCCGAATCATTCCATATTTTCGGCACCTTCGGAGCTATTTACCTACTGTAAATATAATAATATTGTTGATAATTATTGGGATAAGAATGAAGGAAGACAAGTTCTAGATGCAATCCGTAAAGTTTTATACGACGAATTAGGCTTCAAAGGAGTTCGGAATCCAGAGATCTCGTTTGATGGTACATCAAGTATAGATAACGACATTTTTTTTGTAGACTATGTAAGTAACAGAAATTAATTGTCGTATTACTGTGGGGTGCGTGCTCTTTCTTGCAGCGGATTTAACATTCACATGTTTCTATCGGTATTTGTTATGTACAGGTCTTACAATACAGATGTGGTCATTTCATATCCTTAGCAGTGATATTTATAGGTGTGGCAAGAAGACTCGGTTTACGCTGCGAGGTATCAGATATACCGTCACATTTCTTCTTAAAATGGAAGCCAAAATAGTAAGAAACTTTTGGAATCGTGTTTTTTTATCTTTTGTATTTTTATTTTTATTACGTTCATATCCATGATCACATGTTATTGTTTGTACAATTTATAGCAATGAAAATGAAAATGAAATAAATTTATATATTGACTTACTAAATCGTGGAAACCTTAGAGATTTCACGGATTGCCCGATGATGCGCAATGTTACAAGTATGGACAAATGTCCCATGAAATTTTTTGCACGCGATAACACAATCTTTGGAAAGGTAAGAGCAAACATATTTCTGTGTACTTTCAAATGTTTACGTCACATTGACAAATATAGATATCAGCAAAAAATGCACTAAGCCAATATGTGTAGCGCATTAAGACTTTTGTTAGCAATAAAATATTAATTCTAATCATTGTTTATTGAATAATTTTTATACTTTTTTTTAAGATAATAAAACAGACGATTATAAATGTTCTCCGGATTACTCAATTAAGGCAAGTTGAAGAAACATATGACTTGCTGCAATTACAGCTCTTAGTAGAACCAACCAATTCGGACAAACTTGTTCAGCTGCACAGACACTGTTCAACGTACTACTTGAATTTCAAAGGTTTCTTTGATACATTAGAGAGATTCAAAGTATGTAAAAAACGTTTTCAGCAGTTTTGTGTTTATCATTTATTTTATTTTAATTACTCTTGTATTGTTTTTTTTTGCAATTGTAGGAAATATTCCACACAATTGGCGATAAGGTTGTCGGAACTCCACTTTATATCGAAGGTTTATTTAATCACATGGGAATACATAAGCTTACGGTATGTATTTCTGTGTAATATGCGTTTTATAATAAACTCTTTGATTATTGATATATAAGTTAATTCTTTCTAACACAAATTGGTATACAAGTCAGATTAACTCTTTATGTTATGATATATCTAAAAAAAAAATTTAAAAAAGCGATTAATTTTCTGATATTAATTTATATTTTTCTCTTAGCATGTACTCGAAAACAATACAACTACGATTTCCAAACCGCTTAGAAATCCAGAGGAAAGACCAAAAGATATGAAATATGCAGTTGGAATGCTTGTCTCGTGGGTCAATACTCCAAATTTCACAAGCAACACTGGTGTAATAATCGGATGGTATCTAAACAGCCAATCTTGGGAACAATACAAGGGTCCATATAAAATTGATATTATTTTTAATCATGAAACTTCAAACAGATGCTCATTCCGTCCAAATAGTTGGCCGTATTATAAAGTCCTTTGTAACAATCATAGAAAAGAGATTTACGTTGCTGAAGGTACATACACATGAGCATTCTTACTTTTATAGTGTTTATTGTGCTTGCGTATATTTATTGTTACTGTTATATTAGTAACGGAACATACACGTTTTGTCACTTTTAGGATGTATAAAACCTTCCGATCAGTGGATCTACCACAAAATTCATAACGACGAAATTGGCCGATATTTTTGTAGTTTTAAGGGTAGTCATTACGTGCCAAATGAAATACTGGCGAAAGAGTATCCGTACGATAGAGATTATCTGGTTCAACGTTATGGTTAGTGAACACAGTGTGATATATTTTGGCTGTTCTATTCTGTAACTTCGTAACTCTGCGCGTTACGGACATGTATTGTGAATGTTAGCGCAGACAAATCGTGCGACAAAATAGCTGCGCAACAATAACAAAAGTCTCGTTAATGGTTACAGAAAAATTAAGGAGGCATCACACACATTTTCTGGCTCATTCTCTTCCGCGATGAGCAATGTTCCAAGATCAAATTCGCGCGCAGCACATTCTGCATAAATTTTTCGTACGGATCAGAAATATAAAAAAGGAATAAAAATATGTTAACACATTTATAATATAATCGTATATATATAAAGTAAAGTTAATTTTTTGTAAAAAATGATATTTCTATTGTTGACCGCGTGAGAATCGTCTGCATAAATGTTCGAACGGTAAAAGCAAAAAAATATACTTTCAAAAATAGTTTTTTTTTTTTTATTTATTTATTTGTTTTTAGTTTTTATTTTTTATTTTGTAGTGATGTACGCAACGTTTAATTTTCTAATTATCTGTCATATATTGTTTTGCAAACAAGAAGAATACTTTTTGTGACAATTGATTAAAATGTACAGATATTTAGTTTGTATCACATTTTATTTTGCAAAACATTTCCAAAAATAAATTCGTATAAATATATGTACATATAAATATATCAATGTGTAAAAAATATGTACGTGTATGTATTATAGATATGTGCAAATATATATAGAGTAAGTTATAGTATATGTAGATATATATTATAAATAAAAATGAAAATGAAAAATAAAATCAATATTTTTATATCTACATATCTATGTAAGTAACATATGTTTTTACGAATTTTACATCATATAATGAAATAAGTGATCGGTCCGTATTTACGTGCGATCGCGTATATTTTTTACCGACAACCGCACGTGGACACGTGATTGCCAATGTGCACCACCGTGGATATAGCGCTATCGGACAGAGTGGAAACGATACAGTTAAAGTGCGTCCGTGACTGCTTTCAGCCTTCTGAATTTCAAACGTTAAAAACTAACCTAATGTGACCTAACTTCAATGTGCTCCAACGTGTTTTCGTTCACTTCGCAACGTGATAAGCAAAGTGTGTTTGTGTTTTGTGTCCTCAGTCGAGATACTGACACGGACCGTTTTTGTATACAGATCGGTCTTTCATGAGTCAGAGCTACAAGTTTTGTTGCCAGATTTTTTCGTGTTGCACAAAACAAATCAAATTAACATAAATTTGTCGATATTCGAGGTAAGGATGCTCAAGTAAACAATTTATGTTTTGATCGTTATGTAAATTTTGTTACTGTCGCTTTATTGATTTTTAATATAAAAACAACTTTACTGTACGTGATATAAAAACCCTTACTATGACAACAAATGTAAGATAAGAACACAGCAACAAACTTTGGTATACACAATGTAATTAATTTGTCAGAAATGGAGCAATACTTGTCGAAACAGCGGGGGTCGTATTAACGATTAAAATATGCATATTATCGCGTAGTTTCATATTTACATTTTTTCTCTCTTTACTGAGATTTTCGTCATATTTGACAAAAAACATTTGTCAGAAATTGGTAACAAAATTGGAGCAAACGTTGTCACGTTTCGAAGCTTTTTAGTGAAACGTAATTTTTAATAACACTCTTGGCTAGCAGGCATGCTCGTTCATGACAACACTGAAAAAAATATTAGATGTTGAATTATTTTTGATTTCAGTATTTACTATGTTTGGATAATCGTTTCAAGAAACAACATCGAGTTCAGAAATGGATGAAATTGTATTGAGTTACGAGAATTATGTTATCAGATCGTCGGACATTGCTTTGTTGAAGACAGAGACCAGCTGGATCAATGATGTTATTATAGGATTTTATTTTGATTACTTGAATGAAAAATACAAGAACAGCACGACTCGAATGTTGTTTATCGGTCCAGAACTCACTCAGCTGTTAAAGATGCAAGATTCAATGGTCCACGAGTTGCTTGAATCTCTCGAGACAACGAACTACGACTATGTGTTCTTTGCGGTGAATAACTGCGAGACAAATACGGCAGGTGGCTCGCATTGGAGTTTGTTAATATTTTCTCGCAACGAAACCGGGTTTTTTCATTATGATTCGATGCGCTATACCAACCGTTTATCCGCGAGAATGCTCATGAAGAGGCTAATAGATTACTTTTTACCTAATCAACCTAATCAACAGAGTATGTATGTGGAAGTAAGCTCTCCGCAACAAAACAACAGCTATGACTGCGGTTTGTATGTTTTATGTGTTGCGGACGTTGCAATTGAATATATTTTAGAAAACTCTAATCTAATAAAATGTCTTTATACTACAGTTCCGAATTTAGTGTTAAAGAAACGTGATAATTTATTATCATTGATCTACTCTCTTCGAGACGATATACCTCTTACAACATAACTCAATGAATTGTACTTAATATGAAAAAAATTATATTTATAATATAATATAATCACAAACTTCACTAAACTAAACTTTGTTAAAATGAAAGAAAGTTCTTCTCTTTGCTGTTATTTTGAAATAGTAGTGATATTCGGTCTCAAAGAGTTTATCTTAATGAAGTTTGATTATATTGTTATATATGTTACATATACACACACACACACACACACAATATATATATATTTGACTTGTACATAAATAATCTTTAGGAACATTCAAAGGAAACGCAATTTTAACACATGTTGAAATACTTTATTTTTTTATCAAAAATACATCGTTAAGTACATAATATACACTTAAACTAATGAATGAAAAATAATATACATTGTTTACATATATCGTTTTATCCAAGCAAAATCTTGTTCTATAAACGGCTGTAGTACGACGAGTGAATCACCATATCTTGCGTGACATCTTTTACCGTTGCACAACCTAAAAAAAAAAAAAAAAAAACACAGTCACTTTGTTAAAATAAATTGTCACTGAATTTTTGTAAATTGTTAGCATTATTATTTTTTTTGTTTTAATATATAACAATTACTCCGAAACTTGCCGGTTAACGCAAACGCTAGATCGATTTCTCGTCTCATAAGTTCCAGAATTTTCCTGGCACCTTCCTCGCCGTCGCATGCCAAACCCCACAGCATAGGTCTTCCGAAAAATACCTGAGAAATAACGGCGAGTTTAATGGACAGAAACGCATTTTTTGAAAATCGGAAGCGCGAATTCGTCAGCGTGTTCGATAGATTTGTACCATTTTTGCACCCAGCGCTAGAGCTTTGAACACGTCGACACCTTGTCTCACCCCACCGTCCATATAGAGCTCGATCTTGTCTCCCACAGCTTTGTTTATTTCCGGTAAAACTTCAATCTGTGCAAATGTGTGATCACTCGAATAATAAACCGTGCTGCTACAAGTAGGTATATTACATATTTTTTTAGATGATTGAATAACTACTACTCGTTAATTTCTGAACTTTTTTTTTAAGAGAAGAACAAACCCACCGTCGCCGGGACGCTGTCTATTTGACGCGCGCCGTGATTCGAAACTATAATACCGTCGACTCCATTTTCCACCGCCAAAAGAGCGTCATCCGCTGTGAGAATTCCCTTGAGAATTATCGGCAAAGTTGTGGTTCTGCAACAAATTTCGATTTGATTACTCCTGATTTGTTTTGCGCGCTTTGATGTACATAGCGTTATCTAATTTTCTAATGTTGAGATAACAAAAGTCTACAAGCGATATCTGGAACACGCGGAATACCTTTTGAGCCACTTTACGTCATCCCAGGTGAGAGATGCGTCGAACATCGCGGTAACGTACTCATGTAGACCAGAGCCGGTTTTTGCGGAATTTATTCGCCGCGACAAATCACCTTCAAAATTCGCAAATCTGAAATACATGTATTTTTTTATATGTTACACACTCGCAAAATTTGTCACACGCGGTTTTATTATTTTGTCTTGTCTCTAAGTAACTTTTGTCTCTTGTAATTATGTATGTATTTAACTTTTTAGATATTTATTTCTTTTGTTTTTGTTTTTTTCTTTTAGTTATTCTTGTGACATTTGCGTGGAAGATACCTCAAGTGACTTGGCAACGCGAATTTGTTTCTGACATCGGCGCGTCTGTCGCCAAAGAACGGCGCGTCGATGGTGAGCACCAGCGCCTTGAAACCGGCGCGTTCAGCGCGTCTTATCAGGCTCAAGGTGACGTTCCTGTCTCTGTATACGTAGAGCTGAAACCACTTTATGCATCGCGGCGCGGCTTCCGCCACTTCTTCCACGCTACTTGTCGATATCGTCGAGAGAATGAAGATTGTTTCTGCCGCCTGAGCGGCTGCAATGACACAAAATAACGCAAATATTAGAATCGAGCAACTTGGAAAACAAGTTAGTCTTCTTGTTTATATTGTTGTTATAATAATTTATAGAAGCAACCATCGCTTCTTTTATTCTTTATTTTAAAGTAATATCACTGCCGGTCTATTATTTATATTGATCTAATTCTAGTTTTCTTGCCGGTTCGCGGTTTTGTACGATTACATCATTCGAGCAACACGTGTGACCACTTGTTATGTCATTATATTGTAACACCTGTAGAGTATAAGTGTCTCTTAAAACAAAAAAAAACAATTTACGCAACCGCGTCTCTTTGTCTCTCCTTTGCATAAATTATACATATTGTCATTTGTTTAAAATTTATCTCGTTTATCGGGACAAGAAAAACTTCGCGGTAACGCGATTATTAATTAACATGTTGTACTTCAACAGGTTTTGTTATCTGTAATTCTCGTTCAATGCTATACTGATAAACACCGTTAAAGTCACGTTAAAAAATCTAGCACACAGTTAGACCGGGAGATACGGGGAAACAAGTTTTTCCAGCGCTTCGCGCGAGGAGAGATCTCTTTCCCTCTCTTCCTCTTCAACGATCGCTCCCCGCGATATTCGCGCGGCCATCAACAGCTGGCCAACAGCCAAGTCGGTGACAGTTGGTACGTGTCACTTGATTCGCGTGCGCGTATTGCGGTCGACGGTATCTGCGTTTCGCGAGGTGTTGATCGGAGAACGATAAACATCTCGTCAAAAATCGCGTGCATTATGCCAAGTATGATAAAGTGACGTTATCGCACCGTGAAGTCCGGGCCGAAGAAGTGAGGTTAAGTTCCCGTGAGAGAGAGATAGAGAGAAGAGCCGGTCCGAATTTTTTCTGCGACATGATTTCTCCGCGAAGATGAGACGGAACGTGATCAGCCTGGTCAAGTTTACCCTGCTGGCGGCATTCACGGTGTTCCTCACCGTGGTGGTGTTCCGTTACGTGCGCGCGCCACCCAATCGTCACATCTCGACGTCGCTCGACGTCCTCGCGGGAATTGCCGCCGGTCAGCGGAGGGACAACAACCGGGAAAGCAACGAACATTCGGACCAGGTAGGAGAAGGATTCGAAGTCGAGTTCGTTGATATCCGTTCAATTGTGATAATTTTTTTTTATTGCGTATTCATGTTTACTAGTTTCAATATAATTTTGTAGGATATAAACGACAAAATCGACTGGCACGACCAGAGGAAGATCGAGGAAGAAGAGAAGCGGTCTGGGATTGGAGAGCGCGGAAAGCCAGCCTTTCTCTCTCCGTCCTTGGACGCGTTGAAAGAGAAGCTGTATCAAGTTAACGGATTCAATGCCGCGCTCAGTGACGAAATTTCGTTAAATCGTTCGGTGCCTGACATCCGTCATCCGGAATGCAGGAAGAGAAAGTATTTGAGGAACCTAGATCCCGTTTCTGTGATAGTGTCTTTCCACAATGAACACTTCAGCACGCTGTTGCGAACCTGCTGGAGTGTGATCAATCGTTCACCGCCTTCTCTTCTAGAGGAGATCATACTGGTCGACGACGCCAGCACGAAGGTGGAGTTGAAAAAGAAGCTAGACGACTACGTCGCCCAAAATTTGTCAAAAGTGTCCATTGTACGACTGCCAAGACGTTCGGGATTGATCAGGGGTCGATTGGCGGGCGCGAAAAAAGCCCGAGCGAAGGTTCTCGTATTCCTGGACTCTCACAGCGAGGCCAACGTGAACTGGTTGCCGCCGCTGTTAGAGCCGATCGCCCAGGATTATAGAACTTGCGTTTGTCCGTTTATTGACGTGATAGCTTACGAAACTTTTGAGTACAGGGCGCAGGACGAAGGCGCACGCGGAGCGTTCGATTGGGAGTTGTACTACAAGCGACTGCCGTTGTTACCCGAGGATCTGAAGAAACCTGCCGAGCCGTTCAAAAGCCCGATAATGGCGGGCGGTCTGTTTGCCATTAGCGCCAAGTTCTTCTGGGAACTAGGCGGCTACGATCCGGGTCTGGATATTTGGGGCGGCGAGCAGTACGAACTGTCCTTCAAGATCTGGCAATGCGGCGGACAGATGTTCGACGCGCCCTGTTCAAGAGTCGGTCACATTTATCGAAAATTCCCGCCGTTTCCCAATCCAGGTCGCGGCGATTTTCTGGGCAAGAATTACAAGAGAGTCGCCGAGGTCTGGATGGACGAGTACAAAGAATACATCTACAAGAGACGGCCGCACTTGCGAACTCTTGATCCGGGCAATTTGTCAGAACAGAAGGCTCTGCGTGCGAAATTGCACTGCAAACCGTTCCACTGGTTCATCGAAAACATAGCGTTCGACCTCGTGGAAGTCTATCCGCCGATCGAACCGGACGATTTTGCCTACGGCGAGATCAGAAACATGGGGGCGACCGAGCTGTGCCTGGACTCGAAGAGACGCAAGAGAGACGAGCTCGTCGTGGTGGACATTTGCACGAAGGATGACCCGAAGGTAGCCGGCGAGCAAGAGTTCCGGCTGACCTGGCACAAGGACATCCGGCCTAAGGATCGCACGGACTGCCTCGACGTATCCAGAGGGGATGAGAAAGCGCCGGTGAGCCTGTATCCTTGCCACGGGAAACAGGGCAATCAACTGTGGCGTTACGACGTGGAGAAGCAGTGGCTGCAACACGGCTACTCGTCCAGGTGTCTGGACGTCGATCCGGGCAACAAGAAGGTGTACGTGATCGCGTGCGACAAGACGTCGCCCACTCAGAAGTGGCGGATAGAGCAGGTCAACATGAAAGCTATAAACAATTGGGAAAACGTAGGACCCAAACTCAAGTAAATCTTCCTCGTAACTGCCATACAATATTTCTTAGAAAACTTGGGTGGGTTTCGCGCTTGAGTTCCTACGCGCATAGAAATCCGAAGAATTCCGTTTCTTTTATCACTCCTGGTTACTACTAGTCATCACAAATTTTCGATCTTAGCGACGCTGAACTGCGCTCGGTCGTCGTGCGATTGACAACGAACGAGCATCGATCGTCGTGCGATTTCAATGCGCGCGACCGAAGGCGCGACGGAAGTTGTTCCTCGATTAATCCCGGAAGACTCAGAGACATCTTCGGACGTCTTCGTACAAGCGGATGTGTCTATACATATCGCATATTAAATTATATCCCATACAGCACACCATATCCCGCAATTTTTGCAATTATACAATTGTTGCGGTGTAAGTTGTAAGAATGTGTTTGCTGTATGGGGCAAGCGCTCTATCGTGCCTTACTCTTAGCCATACGTAGATTATATGATACGTGATGACTTCGATTAACGTGATGATTTTTTACTTTCTGCTCAAATTATCATTAAAATAGTGGACAATTGCGTTCTCCCGACGTGTTGTTTATCTCTCAAACAGGACTGATGTATACATATATTTCGTTTACGTTATAATATAAGTAAGTTGTTGAAATATGAAACACAAAGTATTATATATTCCTCTAAGAGAAATTATGAAAATATATATAATTGTATAAAAAACAAAAAAAACAAAAAAAAAGAAACATGTCCCGCGTACAATTTTCAACTATTGTGTATATTTATGCGATCGTGTATGATAGTTTACGATTCATTTCCATTAATTTACGGATATATTCTATTTGATTAGTAGAGCGAGATTAGAGTATTTTAATCAGGATGTAAGAGAAAGTAAGAGAGTGAGAGAGAAATATAGACAGAGAGAGAGATAAAAATTATTATCTTCCCAACTCTTCTCTCTCTAATGTGCATTAGACAAGTAACTTCAGATATTTTATCTGACAATAAACATAAATATATTATTACAAAACAGAGCGTTGATATTTTTCAATTCAATAACGCCGTTTTATCTTTTCGTGTACATGTGTATAAATGTTTTTATATATCTGTTTGAGGAATATTTTGCGAAATAAAACGAGCTCACGCACACACACACACACACACTCACCTCTTGCGTTGGCGCATTCACCGTCGGGATGCGCCATGCGTTGCATAGCGGTGGGCGCGACTCCCAGAGGCATTGAGACCTTGTGGCCCA
The DNA here is from genome assembly GCF_002006095.1 of Pseudomyrmex gracilis. Classification (NCBI taxonomy): domain Eukaryota; kingdom Metazoa; phylum Arthropoda; class Insecta; order Hymenoptera; family Formicidae; genus Pseudomyrmex; species Pseudomyrmex gracilis. The sequence continues at coordinate 464,306 of NW_018020658.1, forward strand.
GCACCGTTGTGCTTATGTCTCGCTTAGACACGTCCCGCAAAAATCTGGGACGTATCCTGTAACTACGAAAGATATCAAACATAATTTAAGAAAATTTCAGATATGTGCGAAGTGAAAAAACCTTTTAAGAGCCAAAGCATTTCGAGTTCGAAATATAAATTTTTTTTTTAGTGTAAATTAATTGCGCACATCAATTCGCAAAGTAATTTCAATTTGAAGCGCGAACGCGTCTTAGATCGCATCTTGGAAATATTCAAAAATAAATTTTGCACGTAGCGTTTGGCTCTTAAAGAGTTTTTATTTATTTTTGTCGTAAATCTAGATTTACTTTTTGAAAGCCTCTTTGTTCAATTTTACACTGTACTCTTCCCCCGCACCGCTTTTGTAATAGTCTCTCGCATGAGGGGACAAACGTTCCAGAGCGTGTTTCTCGTAATCCTCGACGCACACGTACGTAGTCATTTTATCAAACTGCAAGAAAATTATCATTAAGTATATCGCGAGCATACGCAAAATCTGTTCTCGATCGACTGTCAAGAACATACAATATAATGCAATGATTTAAAACTTTGCTTTACAAACGAGACGCGTTATCGTCTCTATAGCAAAAATAAAACTTTTGATAACACACGAACGCGTCAATTGCGTTGTGACGCAAATAAAAAAAAAAAAAAAAAACTGTTAAACTCATTGCTCGTTTGCGGTAACATTTTTTTCCGAGATGATTAAAATTCGAATGAACTTACCGAAATCTGCGTGTCCCCGTACGCTCGCTTCGATCTTCGACAAACGACTGCCTGTTCTGAGGTAGAAATCTCGCACAGATAAGACGGGGTGTATAAGTTAAAAGTTCATCCAACACAGAGATAATATTGTTTGCATCTATTACCGTCGTATTTGTGTTTATGATCGAATACATCTACTCTCTCTCTCTCTCTCTCTCATTTTGTGAGCGATAACGCTCAATGAGCCTTTCATTGCGCGACAAGTTTCAAGAAGTCTCGAACGTTCTATCACGTTTAATCCTTCTGTCAGTGCGACGTGAATTGATTGGCACTAAGAAAAAAATCTGATTATTTTGTTAACATTCAATCTCTAAAATAACAGACAGTTCAATTAATGCGCGAGACTCGTTGCATTTAATTCCGCTTGACGGAAGGGCTAATAAATTTATTCTGTTATCTCTAATGACTGATTTAACAAATGAACGAAATGACCTAAAAAAGTCGCCAGAATTTTTGTTCTTCAATGTGTCTCACTATAAAATATTTAAAAAAACGAAAACGCAAAGAAGAAAAGACCAAATCGTTTCTGTTTAAACTTTATTACATTCTGTTAGAAATAATACACAAAAGATTCTCCGGAGGCGGCAGAGGTCTCCTTACTGCGGAAACACGCAGGACACGTGCGGGTGTGTCGCCCGTTCGTAAGTGAAAGCTCCCCGCGAGAATTGGCAAACCGTCGCCCGCAACCCTCTCCCCTTGCGTGTGTGTATTGCGTGTACATGCGTGTGTAATGTTTGTGTGTATACATATGCATTTGCCACGTGTGTGTTCTGGTTTATTTTCTTTTTTTTTTTTTGTCTCGAGTCATCCAACGACCGCGCGCGCGCGCGCGCCAGTTAATTAAGAATTATACAATCTTAATAATTACTTCAATATGTATAGTGAAAAGAGTCTGCGAGGGACCGTAAAAATTAAAGAAAAAAAAAAAAAAAAAACGCGGGTCGGACGTGAAGAAGAAGGGTCGCAGGATCGGTTGGCTGTAAGGAGTTTGATCGATCGATACGAATCCGACGACGGGTTCTAAATGAAAAATGCCTGCATAAATGCGCCATTTAAACGGATATGTAGCGTGTAGGGCGACCTGAGCGCTTCTCCCTGTTCTCTCTCTCTCTCTATCTCTCTCTCTTTCGTTTTATTCGGATTCCGTCACACACATCGACGACAAGTTTATTTCGTTCGCCTATCTTCTTCCCGCTGAACAACACACAAACTGGAAGGCATCAAACGCAAGACGTTTCTCAGGAAGCGACAGTTCTTTCGTTCTAATATTCTCGGATTTTATCAAATTGTTCTTTTACATATCCGTGTTTTCAGAATCAATTAATTTTTTTCTTTGCACTTCCTTCGCACGTTTTTCGGATGCTCTTTACCATTTTTGTGTTGTTCCTATATCGCGCCTATTTTTTCTCTCTCTTCGAAGCCGACCGGAAAAGCCGAGTCGACGATCCGGGAAATAAACACAAGGACGAAATCGTCGAGCGAGCATCGTCGTTGTGTCTTACATCGAGAAAAAGAATGTAAGCGTTCGGTGCTTCACTTGTAGTAGTTCCGGTTGTTTTTGAACAACACACAGGTTTTGAAAAAAATCGTCCGAAATATCTCTTTTGAGGAACGTCCGGAAGAAATGGATCGTTCGGCGTCTTTCAGGACACGAGAATGACACTCTCGTGTCTCCGTCTCCGCGTTATTTAATTTCATTAGAATTCTCTTTCTCGTTCTCTCTCTCTCTCAACACAAGATCCTTCTTCGCTGTATTATCGCAGCACACCGATACATTCTCTCATACATATACATGCGCCATTCCGCTTCTCTTCAACATTGTCTCGTCGTGTACGTCTCATCAATTTTTTTTCATCGTCCTATCTTTTGTATTCCGCTAAAAAAGAATTTTCCATCGATATCAATGAGTATTACTCTGTGACTTCTTCTTGTTATGTCACTTTTTTATGTCGAATATCTCTCTACGTGAATCGCATGTGCTCCGAGATATTAATCGAATCTCGCTCGAGTCGTCTTCTCGACAGTAAAACGTGTTTTTTAACAATTGCCCCGCGGATCTTTCTTTTTATTTACACACGTGTTCATCTTGTACTTTGAGTGAGCGAGTATTAAAAACGCCTTCTTCTTTTTTAATCGCTGCCATCAGAGTCCGATGACATTCTTCGTTCGCTCGAAAAAAAAAAAAAAAAAAAAGACATTTAAAATCGGGTGAATCCATTTTCCGTCGAAAATCCAGCGTTTTACTCCATTAAAGTGCCGTCGAGATTGTTCGTTCAATTGTTACAATTATTGTTGTTGTTGTTGCGTTTCCTCGCGATTACGCTTCTACATCTTACTTGTAACACATTTGTTCTGTACATTAAATTCTGTACATTAACGAGTTTGTTTTTGCAGCTCTAATCGGGTTTTTTTCGCGCAGCGTGACAAAAATTTATTTACGAAATGGCGAGGTTTTTTCGGGAGTCGCTTTCGGGATGCAAACGCTAAAACGACGTGTACAAAAATCAAGACGCTTTTCGTGTACAATAAATTAATCTATCTCGGTTGCAGTTTAATAACGGTGGTGTGTAATAAAGCAAGACACTACAGCGCGTTGGCGTTTACATCGACCGCACATACACTCCATTCTTATTAAGTTTTCACCCTTTCGCTACGACGCGATTCTAATCCAAAAGAGTCTAAAGTATCGAGTTGTTGAGTAACAGATTTATTCCGTACAATATATTCGTATACTTTTACTCTAGTTTTCTCTCTCTCTCTCTCTCTCCTTGTTCGAAGCACTACGCGTATTTGGTTTCGTGTGAAGAAAGCGTAGAAATTAGATACGCAACAACAGGACAAGCCTGTTTTACACACAATCATATACACAAATATACACAAAACTATGAGTCGCACATTATCTCGCGCATTAACTAGGAAATAACTAATTAAAAGATCGGAGGTTGCGTAGTTTTGAAAGGTACAAAACCAGCTGGGGAACAAAATTTTGTCGCCAAAAAGTAGTATCGCGACTTCACGCTTACGTGATCCAAATCAGTCTTATCTGTTTGAGTCACATTTCAAGATAATATTTATGCGATTTCTCGAACGGAGCTGGTTTCTTTCTTTTCTGCAGCACATTTTTGTTAGAAAGTTGTTTGAGGAAAAAAAAAAAATAGAGTACAAATGCGTCGCAGCGAAAAAGACAAGCAAAACGACTCTCCACGGAGGAGGTGTCGCTTCGCTTCTCGGAGTCTCTTCCTCTAAAAAAAGGACTCACACACGCGAAAAGGATATATCTACGTAAAAAATGTAAACGTACAAGCACGTGTTGCCGGCAAATAAAACAAACAAACAAACGGGTAGTAAATAAGAAAAAACACATGCTTCTCGGTACACTTGGCTTTGGTAAACGATTTTACGTACAGAGAGAATGCGCTAGATGCACCAGCGGTCATGCCCTTTCCCGCGGGACAAGATTGCTCGGAAATTAAGAACAAAACGCGGCGTAGACACACATTGACTTTTTTTTTTTTTTTTTTTTTTGATCGAGGTAGTTTATAAGTGACGAGTGTCCCTCACACGTTCGTTACGCGTGGCTCAAAGGCAAATGAGAAAATGCGGAGAACGCATTCGGAGTCTGCGGAAACGTTCGCGGCGTGTGCGTTACTAAAAGAAAACAAAAAAAAACAAAAAAAAAACAAAAAAAAAAAAAGAAATCCGCGACGCCGACATATCGACGGCACATTCTCGTTGTCGGTCTCTTGACGTATTAATTACACATGTAATAATCATTGATGCAACGCTCCGAGAACATTCCACAGATCATGCAAGAACGTTTAGCTGTTATCTCCTTTCATTTTTATTTGTAGATTTACTGACTAGAGCGTCATTCGCACTAAATACAATTAAAATTATTATCTTTAGGGCTATATAGAACTAAAATATGAGACATCTCTCTCTCTCTCTCTATCTATCTCGCTCTTAATTGTTTCCTTTTAACTACATTTGTAAGAGTTTTAACTCTCTGCGCAATGTGATCCTCGAGAACAACACTCCTGGGCTTCGTAGCACGTATACGCCGCGTGTAAATATATCGCGCATCGGTGCAACAAACACAACATCGAGTCCACGCATTTGCCTTTGATCTCTTTTTGATTTCTGTATACGACGGGAAAACGAACGTAAAGTCGTTAATAATAATCGACCATCTCTCCGCTTCGATGTGCGCAAACGTACAACGGTAAATTCGTACGTATTTTATTTTCTTGTTCACAATTTCTCGCTTCTGTGATCGCGGGTCGGATCGCGCATAGCACAAGGTGTACGGATTTCCCATTCTTTCCCACTTGCAGTAATAAAAAAAAAACAAAAAAAAACAAAAAAAAATAAAAATAATCTCTACCGCCCCTTTTCGCATCTTTTTCCTTTCGCATACGACGAAAAATCCGAACGCATCTCAGTCGGTGGTAAAAAAAAAAAAAAAAAACGATCATCAAGAGCGCGCGCGTTCGGTTTTCGCAACTTCTCTCTGTCTCATCCTTATTTCTACCACGCATAAGGATAAATGACACTAGTATCATGACACTTCCAGTTTGTAAACCAGTTTTTCTCTCTTTCTCTCTTTCTTTCTCTCTCTTTCTCTCTCTCTCTTTCTCTCGAATAAGCAATTTAAAAAGAAAAAGAAAATCAAATCATTTTTTTTTTGTATTATACATGAAATATATACGCTTGTTTTCAGAGATAGAATTAAATATTAAAAATAATTATAAACTACATTTCTCTCTCTCTCTCTCTCTTTCGCTCGATTTTTCTCTCATTCTCTCTTTCTCTCGCGTGTTAACAAAAAAAAACAAAAAAAAAAGAGTGAACTTAGCATACAGTCTGTGTACAAAAACCAGAATTTACAATGTAGCGTTTCTCTAGATCTCAAAATGTATAATAGGAATATAATAAATTTTCTTTATCACATATAAAAAGCGGTTGTATGTCTATATGTACATGTTTGAGTAAGTTTAGGTACCCATTATTATTTTAACCAATAGAATCTATAATAATTTGGTACACTTGTGTTTTTAACTCTCGGTTTACTCGATAAATACGAACAATAATAATAATAATAATAATAATCATCGATACGTCGTTATTTCCTGGTGTCTTGACATAGTCGTTGGTTTTTTTCTTTTTTTTCGCGCGAAATTCTCTCATATGTATATAACACACACACGGCTCATTTAAAATCTTCCCGCGTTATAAATGTGACTCTATTTTCTCTTTATTTCCTTCATTTTTTTTCTCTTCTCTTTTTACGATTACTGTTTTTTATATAATATATCTATATATATATATATATATATATGTATATATATATAACACGCGTTATTCTCAATAAGTCAGAGCTATGGCCAGTTTGTAAATTCGAAGATCTCGTTCGTCGCTCGATTAGCACACTTTCTTTATTTTTTTTTTAATTTTTTTACTTCTTTCTTTCTCTCTCTCTCTTTCTCTCTGGTTTCTCGTTTCTCTAGACTGCCTCTTCGTTTAATTACAATATGCCGAACGATACGAGTTAGCGTTTATCCGCTCCGTGCTATCCGTTTGCCTCGCTACCGTCACGTTTCTTTCAATTCCTTCTCTTCTTTAAGAAAAACAAAACACGAACTCTCGGACGAAGACAGTCGTCCTCTCGAGGAAGGACGACGACCGTTCTCCGTATCTGACAGAACAACTTGATGTTCGTTATTTATTTGTATACGTGCGTCATGATGAATTAAAGTGGCCCGCCACATTCTCATCTCGGGCTTCGATATACCTCTCTCTTTCTCCCTTCTGTCGATCCTCTCGTCGACGATCTTTTTTTTTTTTTT